>NW_026529618.1:0-83536 GCF_028500815.1 Rissa tridactyla
GCGACAGCTCCCACGCCCGAAGAGCCAGGAGGGAAAGCCGTGCCTCGTTGGAAAGCTCTTTGGCAGCCGCTCGCGTGGCCCCACAGCCCGTGGGGCTGCGGGCTTTCCGGCGGCCGTCAGCCTCGGCGCCACCGGCGCCCACGTGGCGCCGCCGCGCCAGCCTGCGAAGCATTTTTCCGGTAGGGCCGCGTCTCTGGCGACAGCTCCCACGCCCGAAGAGCCAGGAGGGAAAGCCATGCCTCGTTGGAAAGCTCTTTGGCAGCCGCTCGCGTGGCCCCACAGCCCGTGGGGCTGCGGGCTTTCCGGCGGCCGTCAGCCTCGGCGACACCTGCGACCACGTGGCGCCGCCGCGCCAGCCTGCGAAGCATTTTCCGGTAGGGCCGCGTCTCTGGCGACAGCTCCCACGCCCGAAGAGCCAGGAGGGAAAACCGTGCCTCATTGGAAAGCTCTTTGGCAGCCGCTCGCGTGGCCCCACAGCCCGTGGGGCTGCGGGCTTTCCGGCGGCCGTCAGCCTCGGCGACACCTGCGCCCACGTGGCGCCGCCGCGCCAGCCTGCGAAGCATTTTCCGGTAGGGCCGCGTCTCTGGCGACAGCTCCCACGCCCGAAGAGCCAGGAGGGAAAGCCGTGCCTCGTTGGAAATCTCTTTGGCAGCCGCTCGCGTGGCCCCACAGCCCGTGGGGCTGCGGGCTTTCCGGCGGCCGTCAGCCTCGGCGCCACCGGCGACCACGTGGCGCCGCCGCGCCAGCCTGCGAAGCATTTTCCGTTAGGGCCGCGGCTGTGGCGACAGCTCCCACGCCCGAAGAGCCAGGAGGGAAAGCCGTGCCTCGTTGGAAAGCTCTTTGGCAGCCGCTCGCGTGGCCCCACAGCCCGTGGGGCTGCGGGGCTTTTCGGCGGCCGTCAGCCTCGGCGACACCAGTGCCCACGTGGCGCCGCCGCGCCAGCCTGCGAAGCATTTTCCGGTAGCGCCGCGGCTCTGGCGACAGCTCCCACGCCCGAAGAGCCAGGAGGGAAAGCCATGCCTCGTTGGAAATCTCTTTGGCAGCTGCTCGAGTGGCCCCCACAGCCCGTGGGGCTGCGGGCTTTCCGGCGGCCATCAGCATCGGCGACACCTGAGACCACGTGGCGCCGCCGCGCCAGCCTGCGAAGCATTTTCCGGTAGGGCCGCGTCTCTGGCGACAGCTCCCACGCCCGAAGAGCCAGGAGGGAAAGCCGTGCCTCATTGGAAAGCTCTTTGGCAGCCGCTCGCGTGGCCCCCAGAGCCCGTGGGGCTGCGGGCTTTCCGGCGGCCGTCAGCCTCGGCGACACCTGCGCCCACGTGGCGACGCCGCGCCAGCCTGTGAAGCATTTTTCCGGTAGGGCCGCGGCTGTGGCGAGAGCTCCCACGCCCGAAGAGCCAGGAGAGAAAGCCGTGCCTCGTTGGGAAAGCTCTTTGGCAGCCGCTCGCGTGGCCCCAGAGCCCGTGGGGCTGCGGGCCTTCCGGCAGCCGGCAGCCTCGGCGCCACCGGCGCCCACGTGGCGCCGCCGCGCCAGCCTGCGAAGCATTTTCCGGTAGGGCCGCGTGTCTGGCGACAGCTCCCACGCCCGAAGAGCCAGGAGGGAAAGCCGTGCCTCGTTGGAAAGCTCTTTGGCAGCCGCTCGCGTGGCCCCACAGCCCGTGGGGCTGCGGGCTTTCCGGCGGCCGTCAGCCTCGGTGACACCAGTGCCCACGTGGCGCCCGCCGCGCCAGCCTGCGAAGCATTTTCCGGTAGGGCCGCGGCTGTGGCGACAGCTCCCACGCCCGAAGAGCCAGGAGGGAAAGCCGTGCCTCGTTGGAAACCTCTTTGGCAGCCGCTCGCGTGGCCCCACAGCCCGTGGGGCTGCGGGCTTTCCGGCGGCCGTCAGCCTCGGCGACACCTGCGCCTACGTGGCGCCGCCGCACCAGCCTGCGAAGCATTTTTCCGGTAGGGCCGCGTCTCTGGCGACAGCTCCCACGCCCGAAGAGCCAGGAGGGAAAAGCCGTGCCTCGTTGGAAAGCTCTTTGGCAGCCGCTCGCGTGGCCCCACAGCCCATGGGGCTGCGGGCTTTCCGGCGGCCGTCAGCCTCGGCGACACCAGTGCCCACGTGGCGCCGCCGCGCCAGCCTGCGAAGCATTTTCCGGTAGGGGCCGCGGCTGTGGCGACAGCTCCCACGCCCGAAGAGCCAGGAGGGAAAGCCGTGCCTCGTTGGAAACCTCTTTGGCAGCCGCTCGCGTGGCCCCACAGCCCGTGGGGCTGCGGGCTTTCCGGCGGCCGTCAGCCTCGGCGACACCAGCGCCCACGTGGCGCCGCCGCGCCAGCCTGCGAAGCATTTTCCGGTAGGGCCGCGGCTGTGGCGGACAGCTCCCACGCCCGAAGAGCCAGGAGGGAAAGCCGTGCCTCGTTGGAAACCTCTTTGGCAGCCGCTCGCGTGGCCCCACAGCCCGTGGGGCTGCGGGCTTTCCGGCGGCCGTCAGCCTCGGCGACACCTGCGCCCACGTGGCGCCGCCGCACCAGCCTGCGAAGCATTTTCCGGTAGGGCCGCGGCTCTGGCGACAGCTCCCACGCCCGAAGAGCCAGGAGGGAAAGCCGTGCCTCGTTGGAAAGCTCTTTGGCAGCCGCTCGCGTGGCCCCACAGCCCGTGGGGCTGCGGGCTTTCCGGCGGCCGTCAGCCTCGGCGACACCTGCGACCACGTGGCGCCGCCGCGCCAGCCTGCGAAGCATTTTTCCGGTAGGGCCGCGTCTCTGGCGACAGCTCCCACGCCCGAAGAGCCAGGAGGGAAAAGCCGTGCCTCGTTGGAAAGCTCTTTGGCAGCCGCTCGCGTGGCCCCACAGCCCGTGGGGCTGCGGGCTTTCCGGCGGCCGTCAGCCTCGGCGCCACCGGCGACCACGTGGCGCCCGCCGCGCCAGCCTGCGAAGCATTTTCCGGTAGGGCCGTGGCTCTGGCGACAGCTCCCACGCCCGAAGAGCCAGGAGGGAAAGCCGTGCCTCGTTGGAAAGCTCTTTGGCAGCCGCTCGCGTGGCCCCCACAGCCCGTGGGGCTGCGGGCTTTCCAGCGGCCGTCAGCCTCGGCGACACCAGTGCCCACGTGGCGCCGCCGCGCCAGCCTGCGAAGCATTTTCCGGTAGGGCCGCGGCTCTGGCGACAGCTCCCCCACCCGAAGAGCCAGGAGGGAAAGCCGTGCCTCGTTGGAAAGCTCTTTGGCAGCCGCTCGCGTGGCCCCACAGCCCGTGGGGGCTGCGGGCTTTCCGGCGGCCATCAGCCTCGGCGACACCAGGGCACACGTGGCGCCGCCGCGCCAGCCTGCGAAGCATTTTCCGGTAGGGCCGCGGCTGTGGCGACAGCTCCCACGCCCGAAGAGCCAGGAGGGAAAGCCGTGCCTCGTTGGAAAGCTCTTTGGCAGCCGCTCGCGTGGCCCCACAGCCCGTGGGGCTGCGGGCTTTCCGGCGGCCGTCAGCCTCGGCGACACCTGCGCCCACGTGGCGCTGCCGCACCAGCCTGCGAAGCATTTTCCGGTAGGGCCGCGTGTCTCTGGCGACAGCTCCCACGCCGAAGAGCCAGGAGGGAAAGCCGTGCCTCGTTGGAAAGCTCTTTGGCAACCGCTCGCGTGGCCCCACAGCCCGTGGGGCTGCGGGCTTTCCGGCGGCCGTCAGGCTCGGCGACACCTGCGACCACGTGGCGCCGCCGCGCCAGCCTGCGAAGCATTTTCCGGTAGGGCCGCGTCTCTGGCGACAGCTCCCACGCCCGAAGAGCCAGGAGGGAAAGCCGTGCCTCGTTGGAAAGCTCTTTGGCAGCCGCTCGCGTGGCCCCACAGCCCGTGGGGCTGCGGGCTTTCCGGCGGCCGTCAGCCTCGGCGCCACCGGCGCCCACGTGGCGCCGCGGCGCCAGCCTGCGAAGCATTTTCCGGTAGGGCCGTGGCTCTGGCGACAGCTCCCACGCCCGAAGAGCCAGGAGGGAAAGCCGTGCCTCGTTGGAAACCTCTTTGGCAGCCGCTCGCGTGGCCCCACAGCCCGTGGGGCTGCGGGCTTTCCGGTGGCCGTCAGCCTCGGCGACACCGGCGCCCACGTGGTGCCGCCACGCCAGCCTGCGAAGCATTTTCCGGTAGGGCCGCGTCTCTGGCGACAGCTCCCACGCCCGAAGAGCCAGGAGGGAAAGCCGTGCCTCGTTGGAAAGCTCTTTGGCAGCCGCTCGCGTGGCCCCACAGCCCGTGGGGCTGCGGGCTTTCCGGCGGCCATCAGCCTCGGCGACACCAGGGCACACGTGGCGCCGCCGTGCCAGCCTGCGAAGCATTTTCCGGTAGGACCGCGGCTCTGGCGACAGCTCCCACGCCCGAAGAGCCAGGAGGGAAAGCCGTGCCTCGTTGGAAAGCTCTTTGGCAGTTGCTCGCGTGGTCCTACAGCCCGTGGGGCTGCGGGCTTTCCGGCGGCCGTCAGCCTCGGCGCCACCGGCGCCCACGTGGCGCCGCCGTGCCAGCCTGCGAAGCATTTTCCGGTAGGGCCGCGTCTCTGGCGACAGCTCCCACGCCCGAAGAGCCAGGAGGGAAAGCCGTGCCTCGTTGGAAAGCTCTTTGGCAGCCGCTCGCGTGGCCCCACAGCCCGTGGGGGCTGCGGGCTTTCCGGCGGCCGTCAGCCTCGGCGACACCTGCGACCACGTGGCGCCGCCGCGCCAGCCTGCGAAGCATTTTCCGGTAGGGCCCGCGGCTGTGGCGACAGCTCCCACACCCCGAAGAGCCAGGAGGGAAAGCCGTGCCTCGTTGGAAACCTCTTTGGCAGCCGCTCGCGTGGCCCCACAGCCCGTGGGGGCTGCGGGCTTTCTGGCGGCCGTCAGCCTCGGCGACACCTGCGCCCACGTGGCGCTGCCGCACCAGCCTGCGAAGCATTTTCCGGTAGGGCCGCGTCTCTGGCGACAGCTCCCACGCCCGAAGAGCCAGGAGGGAAAGCCGTGCCTCGTTGGAAAGCTCTTTGGCAGCCGCTCGCGTGGCCCCACAGCCCGTGGGGCTGCGGGCTTTCCGGCGGCCGTCAGGCTCGGCGACACCTGCGACCACGTGGCGCCGCCGCGCCAGCCTGCGAAGCATTTTCCGGTAGGGCCGCGTCTCTGGCGACAGCTCCCACGCCCGAAGAGCCAGGAGGGAAAGCCGTGCCTCGTTGGAAAGCTCTTTGGCAGCCGCTCGCGTGGCCCCACAGCCCGTGGGGCTGCGGGCTTTCCGGCGGCCGTCAGCCTCGGCGCCACCGGCGACCACGTGGCGCCGCCGCGCCAGCCTGCGAAGCATTTTCCGGTAGGGCCGTGGCTCTGGCGACAGCTCCCACGCCCGAAGAGCCAGGAGGGAAAGCCGTGCCTCGTTGGAAAGCTCTTTGGCAGCCGCTCGCGTGGCCCCACAGCCCGTGGGGCTGCGGGCTTTCCGGCGGCCGTCAGCCTCGGCGACACCTGCGACCACGTGGCGCCGTGGCGCCAGCCTGCGAAGCATTTTCCGGTAGGGCCGCGGCTCTGGCGACAGCTCCCACGCCCGAAGAGCCAGGAGGGAAAGCCGTGCCTCGTTGGAAAGCTCTTTGGCAGCCGCTCGCGTGGCCCCACAGCCCGTGGGGCTGCGGGCTTTCCGGCGGCCGTCAGCCTCGGCGACACCTCCGCCCACGTGGCGCCGCGGCGCCAGCCTGCGAAGCATTTTCCGGTAGGGCCGTGGCTCTGGCGACAGCTCCCACGCCCGAAGAGCCAGGAGGGAAAGCCGTGCCTCGTTGGAAACCTCTTTGGCAGCCGCTCGCGTGGCCCCACAGCCCGTGGGGCTGCGGGCTTTCCGGTGGCCGTCAGCCTCGGCGACACCGGCGCCCACGTGGTGCCGCCACGCCAGCCTGCGAAGCATTTTCCGGTAGGGCCGCGTCTCTGGCGACAGCTCCCACGCCCGAAGAGCCAGGAGGGAAAGCCGTGCCTCGTTGGAAAGCTCTTTGGCAGCCGCTCGCGTAGCCCCACAGCCCGTGGGGCTGCGGGCTTTCCGGCGGGCGTCAGCCTCGGCGACACCAGGGCACACGTGGCGCCGCCGCGCCAGCCTGCGAAGCATTTTCCGGTAGTGCCGCGTCTCTGGCGACAGCTCCCACGCCCGAAGAGCCAGGAGGGAAAGCCGTGCCTCGTTGGAAAGCTCTTTGGCAGCCGCTCGCGTGGTCCTACAGCCCGTGGGGCTGCGGGCTTTCCGGCGGCCGTCAGCCTCGGCGACACCGGCGCCCACGTGGCGACGCCGTGCCAGCCTGCGAAGCATTTTCCGGTAGGGCCGCGGCTCTGGCGACAGCTCCCACGCCCGAAGAGCCAGGAGGGAAAGCCATGCCTCGTTGGAAAGCTCTTTGGCAGCCGCTCGCGTGGCCCCACAGCCCGTGGGGCTGCGGGCTTTCCGGCGGCCGTCAGCCTCGGCGACACCTGCGACCACGTGGCGCCGCGGCGCCAGCCTGCGAAGCATTTTCCGGTTGGGCCGCGGCTCTGGTGACAGCTCCCCCACCCGAAGAGCCAGGAGGGAAAGCCGTGCCTCGTTGGAAAGCTCTTTGGCAGCCGCTCGCGTGGCCCCACAGCCCGTGGGGCTGCGGGCTTTCCGGCGGCCGTCAGCCTCGGCGACACCTGCGCCCACGTGGCGCCGCCGCGCCAGCCTGCGAAGCATTTTCCGGTAGGGCCGCGTCTCTGGCGACAGCTCCCACGCCCGAAGAGCCAGGAGGGAAAGCCGTGCCTCGTTGGAAAGCTCTTTGGCAGCCGCTCGCGTGGCCCCACAGCCCGTGGGGCTGCGGGCTTTCCGGCGGCCGTCAGCCTCGGCGCCACCGGCGCCCACGTGGCGCCGCCGCGCCAGCCTGCGAAGCATTTTCCGGTAGGGCCGCGTCTCTGGCGACAGCTCCCACGCCCGAAGAGCCAGGAGGGAAAGCCGTGCCTCGTTGGAAAGCTCTTTGGCAGCCGCTCGCGTGGCCCCAAACCCCGTGGGGCTGCGGGCTTTTCGGCGGCCGTCAGCCTCGGCGACACCAGTGCCCACGTGGCGCCGCCGCGCCAGCCTGCGAAGCATTTTCCGGTAGGGCCGCGGCTCTGGCGACAGCTCCCACGCCCGAAGAGCCAGGAGGGAAAGCCGTGCCTCGTTGGAAAGCTCTTTGGCAGCCGCTCGAGTGGCCCCACAGCCCGTGGGGCTGCGGGCTTTCCGGCGGCCATCAGCCTCGGCGACACCTGCGACCACGTGGCGCCGCCGCGCCAGCCTGCGAAGCATTTTCCGGTAGGGCCGCGGCTCTGGCCACAGCTCCCACGCCCGAAGAGCCAGGAGGGAAAGCCGTGCCTCATTGGAAAGCTCTTTGGCAGCCGCTCGCGTGGCCCCACAGCCCGTGGGGCTGCGGGCTTTCCGGCGGCCGTCAGCCTCGGCGACACCTGCGCCCACGTGGCGCCGCCGCGCCAGCCTGCGAAGCATTTTCCGGTAGGGCCGCGTCTCTGGCGACAGCTCCCACGCCCGAAGAGCCAGGAGGGAAAGCCGTGCCTCGTTGGAAACCTCTTTGGCAGCCGCTCGCGTGGCCCCACAGCCCGTGGGGCTGCGGGCTTTCCGGCGGCCGTCAGCCTCGGCGACACCTGCGCCTACGTGGCGCCGCCGCACCAGCCTGCGAAGCATTTTCCGGTAGGGCCGCGTCTCTGGCGACAGCTCCCACGCCCGAAGAGCCAGGAGGGAAAGCCGTGCCTCGTTGGAAAGCTCTTTGGCAGCCGCTCGCGTGGCCCCACAGCCCATGGGGCTGCGGGCTTTCCGGCGGCCGTCAGCCTCGGCGACACCAGTGCCCACGTGGCGCCGCCGCGCCAGCCTGCGAAGCATTTTCCGGTAGGGCCGCGGCTCTGGCGACAGCTCCCACGCCCGAAGAGCCAGGAGGGAAAGCCGTGCCTCGTTGGAAAGCTCTTTGGCAGCCGCTCGCGTGGCCCCACAGCCCATGGGGCTGCGGGCTTTCCGGCGGCCGTCAGCCTCGGCGACACCAGTGCCCACGTGGCGCCGCCGCGCCAGCCTGCGAAGCATTTTCCGGTAGGGCCGCGGCTCTGGCGACAGCTCCCACGCCCGAAGAGCCAGGAGGGAAAGCCGTGCCTCGTTGGAAAGCTCTTTGGCAGCCGCTCGCGTGGCCCCACAGCCCATGGGGCTGCGGGCTTTCCGGCGGCCGTCAGCCTCGGCGACACCAGTGCACACGTGGCGCCGCCGCGCCAGCCTGCGAAGCATTTTCCGGTAGGGCCGCGGCTGTGGCGACAGCTCCCACGCCCGAAGAGCCAGGAGGGAAAGCCGTGCCTCGTTGGAAAGCTCTTTGGCAGCCGCTCGCGTGGCCCCACAGCCCGTGGGGCTGCGGGCTTTCCGGCGGCCGTCAGCCTCGGCGACACCAGTGCCCACGTGGCGCCGCGGCGCCAGCCTGCGAAGCATTTTCCGGTAGGGCCGCGTCTCTGGCGACAGCTCCCACGCCCGAAGAGCCAGGAGGGAAAGCCGTGCCTCGTTGGAAAGCTCTTTGGCAGTCGCTCGCATGGCCCCATGGCCCGTGGGGCTGCGGGCTTTCTGGCGGCCGTCAGCCTCGGCGACACCAGGGCACACGTGGCGCCGCCGCGCCAGCCTGCGAAGCATTTTCCGGTAGGGCCGCGGCTCTGGCGACAGCTCCCACGCCCGAAGAGCCAGGAGGGAAAGCCGTGCCTCGTTGGAAAGCTCTTTGGCAGCCGCTCGCGTGGTCCTACAGCCCGTGGGGCTGCGGGCTTTCCGGCGGAGGTCAGCCTCGGCAATACCGGCGCCCACGTGGCGCCGCCGCGCCAGCCTGCGAAGCATTTTCCGGTAGGGCCGCGTCTCTGGCGACAGCTCCCACGCCCGAAGAGCCAGGAGGGAAAGCCGTGCCTCGTTGGAAAGCTCTTTTCCAGCCGCTCGCGTGGCCCCACAGCCCGTGGGGCTGCGGGCTTTCCGGCGGCCGTCAGCCTCGGCGACACCGACGCCCACGTGGCGCCGCTGCGCCAGCCTGCGAAGCATTTTCCGGTAGGGCCGCGGCTCTGGCGACAGCTCCCACGCCCGAAGAGCCAGGAGGGAAAGCCGTGCCTCGTTGGAAAGCTCTTTGGCAGCCGCTCGCGTGGCCCCAGAGCCCGTGGGACTGCGGGCTTTCCGGCAGCCGTCAGCCTCGGCGACACCTGCGACCACGTGGCGCCGCCGCGCCAGCCTGCGAAGCATTTTCCGGTAGGGCCGCGTCTCTGGCGACAGCTCCCACGCCCGAAGAGCCAGGAGGGAAAGCCGTGCCTCGTTGGAAAGCTCTTTGGCAGCCGCTCGCGTGGCCCCACAGCCCGTGGGGCTGCGGGCTTTCCGGCGGCCGTCAGCCTCGGCGACACCGGCGCCCACGTGGCGCCGCCGCGCCAGCCTGCGAAGCATTTTCCGGTAGGGCCGCGGCTGTGGCGACAGCTCCCACGCCCGAAGAGCCAGGAGGGAATGCCGTGCCTCGTTGGAAAGCTCTTTGGCAGCCGCTCGCATGGCCCCATAGCCCGTGGGGCTGCGGGCTTTCCGGCGGCCATCAGCCTCGGCGACACCAGGGCACACGTGGCGACGCCGTGCCAGCCTGCGAAGCATTTTCCGGTAGGACCGCGTCTCTGGCGACAGCTCCCACGCCCGAAGAGCCAGGAGGGAAAGCCGTGCCTCGTTGGAAAGCTCTTTGGCAGCCGCTCGCGTGGCCCCGCAGCCAGTGGGGCTGCGGGCTTTCCGGCGGCCGTCAACCTCGGCGCCACCGGCGCCCACGTGTCGCCGCCGCGCCAGCCTGCGAAGCATTTTCCGATAGGGCCGCGGCTCTGGCGACAGCTCCCACGCCCGAAGAGCCAGGAGGGAAAGCCATGCCTCGTTGGAAAGCTCTTTGGCAGCCGCTCGCGTGGCCCCACAGCCCGTGGGGCTGCGGGCTTTCCGGCGGCCGTCAGCCTCGGCGACACCTGCGACCACGTGGCGCCGCGGCGCCAGCCTGCGAAGCATTTTCCGGTAGGGCCGCGGCTCTGGTGACAGCTCCCCCACCCGAAGAGCCAGGAGGGAAAGCCGTGCCTCGTTGGAAAGCTCTTTGGCAGCCGCTCGCGTGGCCCCACAGCCCGTGGGGCTGCGGGCTTTCCGGCGGCCGTCAGCCTCGGCGACACCGGCGACCACGTGGCGCCGCCGCGCCAGCCTGCGAAGCATTTTCCGGTAGGGCCGCGTCTCTGGC
The DNA here is from genome assembly GCF_028500815.1 of Rissa tridactyla. NCBI lineage: Eukaryota > Metazoa > Chordata > Aves > Charadriiformes > Laridae > Rissa > Rissa tridactyla. The sequence continues at coordinate 10,164 of NW_026529618.1, forward strand.
GACAGCTCCCACGCCCGAAGAGCCAGGAGGGAAAGCCGTGCCTCGTTGGAAAGCTTTTTGGCAGCCGCTCGCGTGGCCCCACAGCCCGTGGGGCTGCGGGCTTTCCGGCGGCCGTCAGCCTCGGCGCCACCGGCGCCCACGTGGCGCCGCCGCGCCAGCCTGCGAAGCATTTTCCTGTAGGGCCGCGTCTCTGGCGACAGCTCCCACGCCCGAAGAGCCAGGAGGGAAAGCCGTGCCTCGTTGGAAAGCTCTTTGGCAGCCGCTCGCGTGGCCCCACAGCCCGTGGGGCTGCGGGCTTTCCGGCAGCCGTCAGCCTCGGCGACACCTGCGACCACGTGGCGCCGCCGCGCCAGCCTGCGAAGCATTTTCCGGTAGGGCCGCGTCTCTGGCGACAGCTCCCACGCCCGAAGAGCCAGGAGGGAAAGCCGTGCCTCGTTGGAAAGCTCTTTGGCAGCCGCTCGCGTGGCCCCACAGCCCGTGGGGCTGCGGGCTTTCCGGCGGCCGTCAGCCTCGGCGACACCGGCGCCCACGTGGCGCCGCCGCGCCAGCCTGCGAAGCATTTTCCGGTAGGGCCGCGGCTGTGGCGACAGCTCCCACGCCCGAAGAGCCAGGAGGGAATGCCGTGCCTCGTTGGAAAGCTCTTTGGCAGCCGCTCGCATGGCCCCATAGCCCGTGGGGCTGCGGGCTTTCCGGCGGCCATCAGCCTCGGCGACACCAGGGCACACGTGGCGCCGCCGCGCCAGCCTGCGAAGCATTTTCCGGTAGGGCCGCGTCTCTGGCGACAGCTCCCACGCCCGAAGAGCCAGGAGGGAAAGCCGTGCCTCGTTGGAAAGCTTTTTGGCAGCCGCTCGCGTGGCCCCACAGCCCGTGGGGCTGCGGGCTTTCCGGCGGCCGTCAGCCTCGGCGCCACCGGCGCCCACGTGGCGCCGCCGCGCCAGCCTGCGAAGCATTTTCCTGTAGGGCCGCGTCTCTGGCGACAGCTCCCACGCCCGAAGAGCCAGGAGGGAAAGCCGTGCCTCGTTGGAAAGCTCTTTGGCAGCCGCTCGCGTGGCCCCACAGCCCGTGGGGCTGCGGGCTTTCCGTTGGCCGTCAGCCTCGGCGACACCTGCGCCCACGTGGCGCCGCCGCGCCAGCCTGCGAAGCATTTTCCGGTAGGGCCGCGTCTCTGGCGACAGCTCCCACGCCCGAAGAGCCAGGAGGGAAAGCCGTGCCTCATTGGAAAGCTCTTTGGCAGCCGCTCGCGTGGCCCCACAGCCCGTGGGGCTGCGGACTTTCCGTCGGCCGTCAGCCTCGGCGACACCTGCGCCCACGTGGCGAGGCCGCGCCAGCCTGCGAAGCATTTTCCGGTAGGGCCGCGTCTCTGGCGACAGCTCCCACGCCCGAAGAGCCAGGAGGGAAAGCCGTGCCTCGTTGGAAAGCTCTTTGGCAGCCGCTCGCGTGGCCCCACAGCCCGTGGGGCTGCGGGCTTTCCGGCGGCCGTCAGCCTCGGCGACACCTGCGACCACGTGGCGCCGCGGCGCCAGCCTGCGAAGCATTTTCCGGTAGGGCCGCGGCTCTGGCGACAGCTCCCCCACCCGAAGAGCCAGGAGGGAAAGCCGTGCCTCGTTGGAAAGCTCTTTGGCAGCCGCTCGCGTGGCCCCACAGCCCGTGGGGCTGCGGGCTTTCCGTCGGCCATCAGCCTCGGCGACACCTGCGCCCACGTGGCGCCGCCGCGCCAGCCTGCGAAGCATTTTCCGGTAGGGCCGCGTCTCTGGCGACAGCTCCCACGCCCGAAGAGCCAGGAGGGAAATCCGTGCCTCATTGGAAAGCTCTTTGGCAGCCGCTCGCGTGGCCCCAGAGCCCGTGGGGCTGCGGGCTTTCCGGCGGCCGTCAGCCTCGGCGACACCTGCGCCCACGTGGCGCCGCCGCGCCAGCCTGCGAAGCATTTTCAGGTAGGGCCGCGGCTGTGGCGACAGCTCCCACGCCCGAAGAGCCAGGAGGGAAAGCCATGCCTCGTTGGAAAGCTCTTTGGCAGCCGCTCGCGTGGCCCCACAGCCCGTGGGGCTGCGGGCTTTCCGGCGGCCGTCAGCCTCGGCGACACCTGCGACCACGTGGCGCCGCGGCGCCAGCCTGCGAAGCATTTTCCGGTAGGGCCGCGGCTCTGGTGACAGCTCCCCCACCCGAAGAGCCAGGAGGGAAAGCCGTGCCTCGTTGGAAACCTCTTTGGCAGCCGCTCGCGTGGCCCCACAGCCCGTGGGGCTGCGGGCTTTCCGTCAGCCGTCAGCCTCGGTGACACCTGCGCCCACGTGGCGCCGCCGCGCCAGCCTGCGAAGCATTTTCCGGTAGGGCCGCGTCTCTGGCGACAGCTCCCACGCCCGAAGAGCCAGGAGGGAAAGCCGTGCCTCATTGGAAAGCTCTTTGGCAGCCGCTCGCGTGGCCCCACAGCCCGTGGGGCTGCGGGCTTTCCGGCGGCCGTCAGCCTCGGCGACACCTGCGCCCACGTGGCGACGCCGCGCCAGCCTGCGAAGCATTTTCCGGTAGGGCCGCGGCTGTGGCGAGAGCTCCCACGCCCGAAGAGCCAGGAGGGAAAGCCGTGCTCGTTGGAAAGCTCTTTGGCAGCCGCTCGCGTGGCCCCACAGCCCGTGGGGCTGCGGGCCTTCCGGCAGCCGGCAGCCTCGGCGCCACCGGCGCCCACGTGGCGCCGCCGCGCCAGCCTGCGAAGCATTTTCCGGTAGGGCCGCGTCTCTGGCGACAGCTCCCATGCCCGAAGAGCCAGGAGGGAAAGCCGTGCCTCGTTGGAAACCTCTTTGGCAGCCGCTCGCGTGGCCCCACAGCCCGTGGGGCTGCGGGCTTTCCGGCGGCCGTCAGCCTCGGCGACACCTGCGCCTACGGTGGCGCCGCCGCACCAGCCTGCGAAGCATTTTCGGTAGGGCCGCGTCTCTGGCGACAGCTCCCATGCCCGAAGAGCCAGGAGGGAAAGCCGTGCCTCGTTGGAAAGCTCTTTGGCAGCCGCTCGCGTGGCCCCACAGCCCATGGGGCTGCGGGCTTTCCGGCGGCCGTCAGCCTCGGCGACACCAGTGCCCACGTGGCGCCGCCGCGCCAGCCTGCGAAGCATTTTCCGTTAGGGCCGCGGCTGTGGCGACAGCTCCCACGCCCGAAGAGCCAGGAGGGAAAGCCGTGCCTCGTTGGAAAGCTCTTTGGCAGCCGCTCGCGTGGCCCCACAGCCCATGGGGCTGCGGGCTTTCCGGCGGCCGTCAGCCTCGGCGACACCAGTGCCCACGTGGCGCCGCCGCGCCAGCCTGCGAAGCATTTTCCGGTAGGGCCGCGGCTGTGGCGACAGCTCCCACGCCCGAAGAGCCAGGAGGGAAAGCCGTGCCTCGTTGGAAACCTCTTTGGCAGCCGCTCGCGTGGCCCCACAGCCCGTGGGGCTGCGGGCTTTCCGGCGGCCGTCAGCCTCGGCGACACCTGCGCTCACGTGGCGCCGCCGCACCAGCCTGCGAAGCATTTTCCGGTAGGGCCGCGTCTCTGGCGACAGCTCCCACGCCCGAAGAGCCAGGAGGGAAAGCCGTGCCTCGTTGGAAAGCTCTTTGGCAGCCGCTCGCGTGGCCCCACAGCCCGTGGGGCTGCGGGCTTTCCGGCGGCCATCAGCCTCGGCGACACCTGCGCCCACGTGGCGCCGCCACGCCAGCCTGCGAAGCATTTTCCGGTAGGGCCGCGTCTCTGGCGACAGCTCCCACGCCCGAAGAGCCAGGAGGGAAAGCCGTGCCTCGTTGGAAAGCTCTTTGGCAGCCGCTCGCGTGGCCCCACAGCCCGTGGGGCTGCGGGCTTTCCGGCGGCCGTCAGCCTCGGCGACACCAGTGCCCACGTGGCGCCGCGGCGCCAGCCTGCGAAGCATTTTCCGGTAGGGCCGCGGCTCTGGCGACAGCTCCCACGCCCGAAGAGCCAGGAGGGAAAGCCGTGCCTCGTTGGAAACCTCTTTGGCAGCCGCTCGCATGGCCCCATGGCCCGTGGGGCTGCGGGCATTCCGGCGGCCGTCAGCCTCGGCGACACCAGGGCACACGTGGCGCCGCCGCCCCAGCCTGCGAAGCATTTTCCGGTAGGGCCGCGGCTCTGGCGACAGCTCCCACGCCCGAAGAGCCAGGAGGGAAAGCCGTGCCTCGTTGGAAAGCTCTTTGGCAGCCGCTCGCGTGGTCCTACAGCCCGTGGGGCTGCGGGCTTTCCGGCGGAGGTCAGCCTCGGCAATACCGGCGCCCACGTGGCGCCGCCGCGCCAGCCTGCGAAGCATTTTCCGGTAGGGCCGCGTCTCTGGCGACAGCTCCCACGCCCGAAGAGCCAGGAGGGAAAGCCGTGCCTCGTTGGAAAGCTCTTTTCCAGCCGCTCGCGTGGCCCCACAGCCCGTGGGGCTGCGGGCTTTCCGGCGGCCGTCAGCCTCGGCGACACCGGCGCCCACGTGGCGCCGCTGCGCCAGCCTGCGAAGCATTTTCCGGTAGGGCCGCGTCTCTGGCGACAGCTCCCACGCCCGAAGAGCCAGGAGGGAAAGCCGTGCCTCGTTGGAAAGCTCTTTGGCAGCCGCTCGCGTGGCCCCAGAGCCCGTGGGGCTGCGGGCTTTCCGGCAGCCGTCAGCCTCGGCGACACCTGCGACCACGTGGCGCCGCCGCGCCAGCCTGCGAAGCATTTTCCGGTAGGGCCGCGGCTCTGGCGACAGCTCCCACGCCCGAAGAGCCAGGAGGGAAAGCCGTGCCTCGTTGGAAAGCTCTTTGGCAGCCGCTCGCGTGGCCCCACAGCCCGTGGGGCTGCGGGCTTTCCGGCGGCCGTCAGCCTCGGCGACACCGGCGCCCACGTGGCGCCGCCGCGCCAGCCTGCGAAGCATTTTCCGGTAGGGCCGCGGCTGTGGCGACAGCTCCCACGCCCGAAGAGCCAGGAGGGAATGCCGTGCCTCGTTGGAAAGCTCTTTGGCAGCCGCTCGCATGGCCCCACAGCCCGTGGGGCTGCGGGCTTTCCGGCGGCCATCAGCCTCGGCGACACCAGGGCACACGTGTCGCCGCCGTGCCAGCCTGCGAAGCATTTTCCGGTAGGACCGCGGCTCTGGCGACAGCTCCCACGCCCGAAGAGCCAGGAGGGAAAGCCGTGCCTCGTTGGAAAGCTCTTTGGCAGCCGCTCGCGTGGCCCCGCAGCCAGTGGGGCTGCGGGCTTTCCGGCGGCCGTCAGCCTCGGCGCCACCGGCGCCCACGTGGCGCCGCCGCGCCAGCCTGCGAAGCATTTTCCGATAGGGCCGCGGCTCTGGCGACAGCTCCCACGCCCGAAGAGCCAGGAGGGAAAGCCATGCCTTGTTGGAAAGCTCTTTGGCAGCCGCTCGCGTGGCCCCACAGCCCGTGGGGCTGCGGGCTTTCCGGCGGCCGTCAGCCTCGGCGACACCTGCGACCACGTGGCGCCGCGGCGCCAGCCTGCGAAGCATTTTCCGGTAGGGCCGCGGCTCTGGTGACAGCTCCCCCACCCGAAGAGCCAGGAGGGAAAGCCGTGCCTCGTTGGAAAGCTCTTTGGCAGCCGCTCGCGTGGCCCCACAGCCCGTGGGGCTGCGGGCTTTCCGGCGGCCGTCAGCCTCGGCGACACCGGCGACCACGTGGCGCCGCCGCGCCAGCCTCCGAAGCATTTTCCGGTAGGGCCGCGTCTCTGGCGACAGCTCCCACGCCCGAAGAGCCAGGAGGGAAAGCCGTGCCTCGTTGGAAAGCTTTTTGGCAGCCGCTCGCGTGGCCCCACAGCCCGTGGGGCTGCGGGCTTTCCGGCGGCCGTCAGCCTCGGCGCCACGGGCGCCCACGTGGCGCCGCCGCGCCAGCCTGCGAAGCATTTTCCGGTAGGGCCGCGTCTCTGGCGACAGCTCCCACGCCCGAAGAGCCAGGAGGGAAAGCCGTGCCTCGTTGGAAAGCTCTTTGGCAGCCGCTCGCGTGGCCCCACAGCCCCTGGGGCTGTGGGCTTTTCGGCGGCCGTCAGCCTCGGCGACACCAGTGCCCACGTGGCGCCGCCGCGCCAGCCTGCGAAGCATTTTCCGGTAGGGCCGCGTCTCTGGCGACAGCTCCCACGCCCGAAGAGCCAGGAGGGAAAGCCCTGCCTCGTTGGAAATCTCTTTGGCAGCTGCTCGAGTGGCCCCACAGCCCGTGGGGCTGCGGGCTTTCCGGCGGCCATCAGCCTCGGCGACACCTGCGCCCACGTGGCGCCGCCGCGCCAGCCTGCGAAGCATTTTCCGGTAGGGCCGCGTCTCTGGCGACAGCTCCCACGCCCGAAGAGCCAGGAGGGAAAGCCGTGCCTCGTTGGAAAGCTCTTTGGCAGCCGCTCGCGTGGCCCCAGAGCCCGTGGGGCTGCGGGCTTTCCGGCGGCCGTCAGCCTCGGCGACACCTGCGACCACGTGGCGCCGCCGCCCCAGCCTGCGAAGCATTTTCCGGTAGGGCCGCGTCTCTGGCGACAGCTCCCACGCCCGAAGAGCCAGGAGGGAAAGCCGTGCCTCGTTGGAAAGCTCTTTGGCAGCCGCTCGCGTGGCCCCACAGCCCGTGGGGCTGCGGGCTTTCCGGCGGCCGTCAGCCTCGGCGCCACCGGCGCCCACGTGGCGCCGCCGCGCCAGCCTGCGAAGCATTTTCCGGTAGGGCCGCGTCTCTGGCGACAGCTCCCACGCCCGAAGAGCCAGGAGGGAAAGCCGTGCCTCGTTGGAAAGCTCTTTGGCAGCCGCTCGCGTGTCCCCACAGCCCGTGGGGCTGCGGGCTTTCCGGCGGCCGTCAGCCTCGGCGCCACCGGCGCCCACGTGGTGCCGCCGCGCCATCCTGCGAAGCATTTTCCGGTAGGGCCGCGGCTGTGGCGACAGCTCCCACGCCCGAAGAGCCAGGAGGGAATGCCGTGCCTCGTTGGAAAGCTCTTTGGCAGCCGCTCGCATGGCCCCACAGCCCGTGGGGCTGCGGGCTTTCCGGCGGCCATCAGCCTCGGCGACACCAGGGCACACGTGGCGCCGCCGTGCCAGCCTGCGAAGCATTTTCCGGTAGGACCGCGGCTCTGGCGACAGCTCCCACGCCCGAAGAGCCAGGAGGGAAAGCCGTGCCTCGTTGGAAAGCTCTTTGGCAGCCGCTCGCGTGGTCCTACAGCCCGTGGGGCTGCGGGCTTTCCGGCGGCCGTCAGCCTGGGCGACACCGGCGCCCACGTTGCGCCGCCGCGCCAGCCTGCGAAGCATTTTCCGGTAGGGCCGCGTCTCTGGCGACAGCTCCCACGCCCGAAGATCCAGGAGGGAAAGCCGTGCCTCGTTGGAAAGCTCTTTGGCAGCCGCTCGCGTGGCCCCGCAGCCAGTGGGGCTGCGGGCTTTCCGGCGGCCGTCAGCCTCGGCGCCACCGGCGCCCACGTGGCGCCGCCGCGCCAGCCTGCGAAGCATTTTCCGGTAGGGCTGCTTCTCTGGCGACAGCTCCCACGCCCGAAGAGCCAGGAGGGAAAGCCATGCCTCGTTGGAAAGCTCTTTGGCAGCCGCTCGCGTGGCCCCACAGCCCGTGGGGCTGCGGGCTTTCCGGCGGCCGTCAGCCTCGGCGACACCTGCGACCACGTGGAACCGCGGCGCCAGCCTGCGAAGCATTTTCCGGTAGGGCCGCGGCCCTGGTGACAGCTCCCCCACCCGAAGAGCCAGGAGGGAAAGCCGTGCATCGTTGGAAACCTCTTTGGCAGCCGCTCGCGTGGCCCCACAGCCCGTGGGGCTGCGGGCTTTCCGGCGGCCGTCAGCCTCGGCGACACCGGCGCCCACGTGGCGCCGCCGCGCCAGCCTGCGAAGCATTTTCCGGTAGGTCCGCGTCTCTGGCCACAGCTCCCACGCCCGAAGAGCCAGGAGGGAAAGCCGTGCCTCATTGGAAAGCTCTTTGGGAGCCGCTCGCGTGGTCCTACAGCCCGTGGGGCTGCGGGCTTTCCGGCGGCCGTCAGCCTGGGCGACACCGGCGCCCACGTGGCGCCGCCGCGCCAGCCTGCGAAGCATTTTCCGGTAGGGCCGCGTCTCTGGCGACAGCTCCCACGCCCGAAGAGCCAGGAGGGAAAGCCGTGCCTCGTTGGAAAGCTCTTTGGCAGCCGCTCGCGTGGCCCCGCAGCCAGTGGGGCTGCGGGCTTTCCGGCGGCCGTCAGCCTCGGCGCCACCGGCGCCCACGTGGCGCCGCCGCGCCAGCCTGCGAAGCATTTTCCGGTAGGGCTGCGTCTCTGGCGACAGCTCCCACGCCCGAAGAGCCAGGAGGGAAAGCCATGGCTCGTTGGAAAGCTCTTTGGCAGCCGCTCGCGTGGCCCCACAGCCCGTGGGGCTGCGGGCTTTCCGGCGGCCGTCAGCCTCGGCGACACCTGCGACCACGTGGAACCGCGGCGCCAGCCTGCGAAGCATTTTCCGGTAGGGCCGCGGCCCTGGTGACAGCTCCCACGCCCGAAGAGCCAGGAGGGAAAGCCGTGCATCGTTGGAAACCTCTTTGGCAGCCGCTCGCGTGGCCCCACAGCCTGTGGGGCTGCGGGCTTTCCGGCGGCCGTCAGCCTCGGCGACACCGGCGCCCACGTGGCGCCGCCGCGCCAGCCTGCGAAGCATTTTCCGGTAGGGCCGCGTCTCTGGCCACAGCTCCCACGCCCGAAGAGCCATGACGGAAAGCCGTGCCTCGTTGGAAAGCTCTTTGGCAGCTGCTCGCGTGGCCCCACAGCCCGTGGGGCTGCGGGCTTTCCGGCGGCCGTCAGCCTCGGCGACACCGGCGCCCACGTGGCGCCGCCGCGCCAGCCTGCGAAGCATTTTCCGGTAGGGCCGCGGCTGTGGCGAGAGCTCCCACGCCCAAAGAGCCAGGAGGGAAAGCCGTGCCTCGTTGGAAAGCTCTTTGGCAGCCGCTCGCGTGGCCCCACAGCCCGTGGGGCTGCGGCCCTTCCGGCAGCCGTCAGCCTCGGCGCCACCGGCGCCCACGTGGCGCCGCCGTGCCAGCCTGCGAAGCATTTTCCGGTAGGGCCGCGTCTCTGGCGACAGCTCCCACGCCCGAAGAGCCAGGAGGGAAAGCCGTGCCTCGTTGGAAAGCTCTTTGGCAGCCGCTCGCGTGGCCCCACAGCCCGTGGGGCTTAGGGCTTTCCGGCGGCCGTCAGCCTCGGCGACACCAGTGCCCACGTGGCGCCGCCACGCCAGCCTGCGAAGCATTTTCCGGTAGGGCCGCGGCTGTGGCGAGAGCTCCCACGCCCAAAGAGCCAGGAGGGAAAGCCGTGCCTCGTTGGAAAGCTCTTTGGCAGCCGCTCGCGTGGTCCTACAGCCCGTGGGGCTGCGGGCTTTCCGGCGGAGGTCAGCCTCGGCAATACCGGCGCCCACGTGGCGCCGCCGCGCCAGCCTGCGAAGCATTTTCCGGTAGGGCCGCGTCTCTGGCGACAGCTCCCACGCCCGAAGAGCCAGGAGGGAAAGCCGTGCCTCGTTGGAAAGCTCTTTGGCAGCCGCTCGCGTGGCCCCACAGCCCGTGGGGCTGCGGGCTTTCCGGCGGCCGTCAGCCTCGGCGACACCGGCGCCCACGTGGCGCCGCCGCGCCAGCCTGCGAAGCATTTTCCGGTAGGGCCGCGTCTCTGGCGACAGCTCCCACGCCCGAAGAGCCAGGAGGGAAAGCCGTGCCTCGTTGGAAAGCTCTTTGGCAGCCGCTCGCGTGGCCCCACAGCCCGTGGGGCTGCGGGCTTTCCGGCGGCCGTCAGCCTCGGCGACACCGGCGCCCACGTGGCGCCGCCGCGCCAGCCTGCGAAGCATTTTCCGGTAGGGCCGCGGCTGTGGCGACAGCTCCCACGCCCGAAGAGCCAGGAGGGAATGCCGTGCCTCGTTGGAAAGCTTTTTGGCAGCCGCTCGCATGGCCCCATAGCCCGTGGGGCTGCGGGCTTTCCGGCGGCCATCAGCCTCGGCGACACCAGGGCACACGTGGCGCCGCCGTGCCAGCCTGCGAAGCATTTTCCGGTAGGACCGCGGCTCTGGCGACAGCTCCCACGCCCGAAGAGCCAGGACGGAAAGCCGTGCCTCGTTGGAAAGCTCTTTGGCAGCCGCTCGCGTGGTCCTACAGCCCGTGGGGCTGCGGGCTTTCCGGCGGCCGTCAGCCTGGGCGACACCGGCGCCCACGTGGCGCCGCCGCGCCAGCCTGCGAAGCATTTTCCGGTAGGGCCGCGTCTCTGGCGACAGCTCCCACGCCCGAAGATCCAGGAGGGAAAGCCGTGCCTCGTTGGAAAGCTCTTTGGCAGCCGCTCGCGTGGCCCCGCAGCCCGTGGGGCTGCGGGCTTTCCGGCGGTCGTCAGCCTCGGCGACACCAGTGCCCACGTGGCGCCGCCGTGCCAGCCTGCGAAGCATTTTCCGGTAGGGCCGCGTCTCTGGCGACAGCTCCCACGCCCGAAGAGCCAGGAGGGAAAGCCATGCCTCGTTGGAAAGCTCTTTGGCAGCCGCTCGCGTGGCCCCACAGCCCGTGGGGCTGCGGGCTTTCCGGCGGCCGTCAGCCTCGGCGACACCTGCGACCACGTGGCGCCGCGGCGCCAGCCTGCGAAGCATTTTCTGGTAGGGCCGCGGCTCTGGTGACAGCTCCCCCACCCGAAGAGCCAGGAGGGAAAGCCGTGCCTCGTTGGAAACCTCTTTGGCAGCCGCTCGCGTGGCCCCACAGCCCGTGGGGCTGCGGGCTTTCCGGCGGCCGTCAGCCTCGGCGACACCGGCGACCACGTGGCGCCGCCGCGCCAGCCTGCGAAGCATTTTCCGGTAGGGCCGCGGCTCTGGCGACAGCTCCCACGCCCGAAGAGCCAGGAGGGAAAGCCGTGCCTCGTTGGAAAGCTCTTTAGCAGCCGCTCGCGTGGCCCCACAGCCTGTGGGGCTGCGGGCTTTCCGGCGGCCGTCAGCCTCGGCGCCACCGGCGACCACGTGGCGCCGCCGCGCCAGCCTGCGAAGCATTTTCCGGTAGGGCCGCGGCTCTGGCGACAGCTCCCACGCCCGAAGAGCCAGGAGGGAAAGCCGTGCCTCATTGGAAAGCTCTTTGGCAGCCGCTCGCGTGGCCCCACAGCCCGTGGGGCTGCGGGCTTTCCGGCGGCCATCAGCCTCGGCGACACCAGGGCACACGTGGCGCCGCCGTGCCAGCCTGCGAAGCATTTTCCGGTAGGACCGCGTCTCTGGCGACAGCTCCCACACCCGAAGAGCCAGGACGGAAAGCCGTGCCTCGTTGGAAAGCTCTTTGGCAGCCGCTCGCGTGGTCCTACAGCCCGTGGGGCTGCGGGCTTTCCGGCGGCCGTCAGCCTCGGCGACACCGGCGACCACGTGGCGCCGCCGCGCCAGCCTCCGAAGCATTTTCCGGTAGGGCCGCGTCTCTGGCGACAGCTCCCACGCCCGAAGAGCCAGGAGGGAAAGCCGTGCCTCGTTGGAAAGCTCTTTGGCAGCCGCTCGCGTGGCCCCACAGCCCGTGGGGCTGCGGGCTTTCCGGCGGCCGTCAGCCTCGGCGACAGCGGCGACCACGTGGCGCCGCCGCGCCAGCCTGCGAAGCATTTTCCGGTAGGGCCGCGGCTCTGGCGACAGCTCCCATGCCCGAAGAGCCAGGAGGGAAAGCCGTGCCTCATTGGAAAGCTCTTTGGCAGCCGCTCGCGTGGCCCCAGAGCCCGTGGGGCTGCGGGCTTTCCGGCGGCCGTCAGCCTCGGCGACACCGGCGCCCACGTGGCGCCGCCGCGCCAGCCTGCGAAGCATTTTCCGGTACGGCCGCGGCTCTGGCGACAGCTCCCACGCCCGAAGAGCCAGGAGGGAAAGCCGTGCCTCGTTGGAAAGCTTTTTGGCAGCCGCTCGCGTGGCCCCACAGCCCGTGGGGCTGCGGGCTTTCCGGCGGCCGTCAGCCTCGGCGACACCTGCGCCCACGTGGCGCCGCCGCGCCAGCCTGCGAAGCATTTTCCGGTAGGGCCGCGGCTCTGGCGACAGCTCCCACGCCCAAAGAGCCAGGAGGGAAAGCCGTGCCTCGTTGGAAAGCTCTTTGGCAGCCGCTCGCGTGGCCCCACAGCCCGTGGGGCTGTGGGCCTTCCGGCAGCCGTCAGCCTCGGCGCCACCGGCGCCCACGTGTCGCCGCCGCGCCAGCCTGCGAAGCATTTTCCGGTAGGGCCGCGTCTCTGGTGACAGCTCCCACGCCCGAAGAGCCAGGAGGGAAAGCCGTGCCTCGTTGGAAAGCTCTTTGGCAGCCGCTCGCGTGGCCCCACAGCCCGTGGGGCTGCGGGCTTTCCGGCGGCCGTCAGCCTCGGCGACACCAGTGCCCACGTGGCGCCGCCACGCCAGCCTGCGAAGCATTTTCCGGTAGGGCCGCGGCTGTGGCGACAGCTCCCACGCCCGAAGAGCCAGGAGGGAAAGCCGTGCCTCGTTGGAAAGCTCTTTGGCAGCCGCTCGCGTGGCCCCACAGCCCGTGGGGCTGCGGGCTTTCCGGCGGCCGTCAGCCTCGGCGACACCTGCGCCCACGTGGCGCCGCCGCACCAGCCTGCGAAGCATTTTCAGGTAGGGCCGCGTCTCTGGCGACAGCTCCCACGCCCGAAGAGCCAGGAGGGAAAGCCGTGCCTCGTTGGAAACCTCTTTGGCAGCCGCTCGCGTGGCCCCACAGCCCGTGGGGCTGCGGGCTTTCCGGCGGCCGTCAGGCTCGGCGACACCTGCGACCACGTGGCGCCGCCGCGCCAGCCTGCAAAGCATTTTCCGGTAGGGCCGCGTCTCTGGCGACAGCTCCCACGCCCGAAGAGCCAGGAGGGAAAGCCGTGCCTCATTGGAAAGCTCTTTGGCAGCCGCTCGCGTGGCCCCACAGCCCGTGGGGCTGCGGGCTTTCCGGCGGCCGTCAGACTCGGCGACACCGGCGCCCACGTGGCGCCGCCGCGCCAGCCTGCGAAGCATTTTCCGGTAGGGCCGCGGCTGTGGCGAGAGCTCCCAAGCCCAAAGAGCCAGGAGGGAAAGCCGTGCCTCGTTGGAAAGCTCTTTGGCAGCCGCTCGCGTGGCCCCACAGCCCGTGGGGCTGCGGGCCTTCCGGCAGCCGTCAGCCTCGGCGCCACCGGCGCCCACGTGGCGCCGCCGCGCCAGCCTGCGAAGCATTTTCCGGTAGGGCCGCGTTTCTGTCGACAGCTCCCACGCCCGAAGAGCCAGGAGGGAAAGCCGTGCCTCGTTGGAAAGCTCTTTGGCAGCCGCTCGCGTGGCCCCACAGCCCGTGGGGCTGCGGGCTTTCCGGCGGCCGTCAGCCTCGGCGACACCAGTGCCCACGTGGCGCCGCCACGCCAGCCTGCGAAGCATTTTCCGGTAGGGCCGCGGCTGTGGCGACAGCTCCCACGCCCGAAGAGCCAGGAGGGAAAGCCGTGCCTCGTTGGAAAGCTCTTTGGCAGCCGCTCGCGTGGTCCTACAGCGCGTGGGGCTGCGGGCTTTCCGGCGGAGGTCAGCCTCGGCAATACCGGCGCCCACGTGGCGCCGCCGCGCCAGCCTGCGAAGCATTTTCCGGTAGGGCCGCGTCTCTGGCGACAGCTCCCACGCCCGAAGAGCCAGGAGGGAAAGCCGTGCCTCGTTGGAAAGCTCTTTGGCAGCCGCTCGCGTGGCCCCACAGCCCGTGGGGCTGCGGGCTTTCCGGCGGCCGTCAGCCTCGGCGACACCGGCGCCCACGTGGCGCCGCTGCGCCAGCCTGCGAAGCACTTTCCGGTAGGGCCGCGTCTCTGGCGACAGCTCCCACGCCCGAAGAGCCAGGAGGGAAAGCCGTGCCTCGTTGGAAAGCTCTTTGGCAGCCGCTCGCGTGGCCCCACAGCCCGTGGGGCTGCGGGCTTTCCGGCGGCCGTCAGCCTCGGCGACACCTGCGACCACGTGGCGCTGCCACGCCAGCCTGCGAAGCATTTTCCGGTAGGGCCGCGTCTCTGGCGACAGCTCCCACGCCCGAAGAGCCAGGAGGGAAAGCCGTGCCTCGTTGGAAAGCTCTTTGGCAGCCGCTCGCGTGGCCCCACAGCCCGTGGGGCTGCGGGCTTTCCGGCGGCCGTCAGCCTTGGCGACACCGGCGCCCACGTGGCGCCGCCGCGCCAGCCTGCGAAGCATTTTCCGGTAGGGCCGCGTCTCTGGCGACAGCTCCCCCACCCGAAGAGCCAGGAGGGAAAGCCGTGCCTCGTTGGAAAGCTCTTTGGCAGCCGCTCGCGTGGCCCCAGAGCCCGTGGGGCTGCGGGCTTTCCGGCGGCCGTCAGCCTCGGCGACACCGGCGCCCACGTGGCGCCGCCACGCCAGCCTGCGAAGCATTTTCCGTTAGGGCCGCGGCTGTGGCGACAGCTCCCACGCCCGAAGATCCAGGAGGGAATGCCGTGCCTCGTTGGAAAGCTCTTTGGCAGCCGCTCGCATGGCCCCATAGCCCGTGGGGCTGCGGGCTTTCCGGCGGCCATCAGCCTCGGCGACACCAGGGCACACGTGGCGCCGCCGTGCCAGCCTGCGAAGCATTTTCCGGTAGGACCGCGGCTCTGGCGACAGCTCCCACGCCCGAAGAGCCAGGACGGAAAGCCGTGCCTCGTTGGAAAGCTCTTTGGCAGCCGCTCGCGTGGTCCTACAGCCCGTGGGGCTGCGGGCTTTCCGGCGGCCGTCAGCCTGGGCGACACCGGCGCCCACGTGGCGCCGCCGCGCCAGCCTGCGAAGCATTTTCCAGTAGGGCCGCGTCTCTGGCGACAGCTCCCACGCCCGAAGAGCCAGGAGGGAAAGCCGTGCCTCGTTGGAAAGATCTTTGGCAGCCGCTCGCGTGGCCCCGCAGCCCGTGGGGCTGCGGGCTTTCCGGCGGCCGTCAGCCTCGGCGCCACCGGCGCCCACGTGGCGCCGCCGCGCCAGCCTGCGAAGCATTTTCCGGTAGGGCCGCGTCTCTGGCGACAGCTCCCACGCCCGAAGAGCCAGGAGGGAAAGCCATGCCTCGTTGGAAAGCTCTTTGGCAGCCGCTCGCGTGGCCCCACAGCCCGTGGGGCTGCGGGCTTTCCGGCGGCCGTCAGCCTCGGCGACACCTGCGACCACGTGGCGCCGCGGCGCCAGCCTGCGAAGCATTTTCCGGTAGGGCCGCGGCTGTGGCGACAGCTCCCACGCCCGAAGAGCCAGGAGGGAAAGCCGTGCCTCGTTGGAAAGCTCTTTGGCAGCCGCTCGCGTGGTCCTACAGCCCGTGGGGCTGCGGGCTTTCCGGCGGAGGTCAGCCTCGGCAATACCGGCTCCCACGTGGCGCCGCCGCACCAGCCTGCGAAGCATTTTCCGGTAGGGCCGCGTCTCTGGCGACAGCTCCCACGCCCGAAGAGCCAGGAGGGAAAGCCGTGCCTCGTTGGAAAGCTCTTTGGCAGCCGCTCGCGTGGCCCCACAGCCCGTGGGGCTGCGGGCTTTCCGGCGGCCGTCAGCCTCGGCGACACCGGCGCCCACGTGCCGCCGCTGCGCCAGCCTGCGAAGCATTTTCCGGTAGGGCCGCGGCTCTGGCGACAGCTCCCACGCCTGAAGAGCCAGGAGGGAAAGCCGTGCCTCGTTGGAAAGCTCTTTGGCAGCCGCTCGCGTGGCCCCAGAGCCCGTGGGGCTGCGGGCTTTCCGGCGGCCGTCAGGCTCGGCGACACCTGCGACCACGTGGCGCCGCCGCGCCAGCCTGCGAAGCATTTTCCGGTAGGGCCGCGTCTCTGGCGACAGCTCCCACGCCCGAAGAGCCAGGAGGGAAAGCCGTGCCTCGTTGGAAAGCTCTTTGGCAGCCGCTCGCGTGGCCCCACAGCCCGTGGGGCTGCGGGCTTTCCGGCGGCCGTCAGCCTCGGCGACACCGGCGCCCACGTGGCGCCGCCGCGCCAGCCTGCGAAGCATTTTCCGGTAGGGCCGCGTATCTGGCGACAGCTCCCACGCCCGAAGAGCCAGGAGGGAAAGCCGTGCCTCGTTGGAAAGCTCTTTGGCAGCCGCTCGCGTGGCCCCACAGCCCGTGGGGCTGCGGGCTTTCCGGCGGCCGTCAGCCTGGGCGACACCGGCGCCCACGTGGCGCCGCCGCGCCAGCCTGCGAAGCATTTTCCGGTAGGGCCGCGTCTCTGGCGACAGCTCCCACGCCCGAAGAGCCAGGAGGGAAAGCCGTGCCTCGTTGGAAAGCTCTTTGGCAGCCGCTCGCGTGGTCCTACAGCCCGTGGGGCTGCGGGCTTTCCGGCGGAGGTCAGCCTCAGCAATACCGGCGCCCACGTGGCGCCGCCGCGCCAGCCTGCGAAGCATTTTCCGGTAGGGCCGCGTCTCTGGCGACAGCTCCCACGCCCGAAGAGCCAGGAGGGAAAGCCGTGCCTCGTTGGAAAGCTCTTTGGCAGCCGCTCGCGTGGCCCCACAGCCCGTGGGGCTGCGGGCTTTCCGGCGGCCGTCAGCCTCGGCGACACCGGCGCCCACGTGGCGCCGCTGCGCCAGCCTGCGAAGCATTTTCCGGTAGGGCCGCGTCTCTGGCGACAGCTCCCACGCCCGAAGAGCCAGGAGGGAAAGCCGTGCCTCGTTGGAAAGCTCTTTGGCAGCCGCTCGCGTGGCCCCACAGCCCGTGGGGCTGCGGGCTTTCCGGCGGCCGTCAGCCTCGGCGACACCTGCGACCACGTGGCGCCGCCGCGCCAGCCTGCGAAGCATTTTCCGGTAGGGCCGCGTCTCTGGCGACAGCTCCCACGCCCGAAGAGCCAGGAGGGAAAGCCGTGCCTCGTTGGAAAGCTCTTTGGCAGCCGCTCGCGTGGCCCCACAGCCCGTGGGGCTGCGGGCTTTCCAGCGGCCGTCAGCCTTGGCGACACCGGCGCCCATGTGGCGCCGCCGCGCCAGCCTGCGAAGCATTTTCCGGTAGGGCCGCGTCTCTGGCGACAGCTCCCACGCCCGAAGAGCCAGGAGGGAAAGCCGTGCCTCGTTGGAAAGCTCTTTGGCAGCCGCTCGCGTGGCCCCACAGCCCGTGGGGCTGCGGGCTTTCCGGCGGCCGTCAGCCTCGGCGACACCGGCGCCCACGTGGCGCCGCCGCGCCAGCCTGCAAAGCATTTTCCGGTAGGGCCGCGGCTGTGGCGACAGCTCCCACGCCCGAAGAGCCAGGAGGGAAAGCCGTGCCTCGTTGGAAAGCTCTTTGGCAGCCGCTCGCATGGCCCCATAGCCCGTGGGGCTGCGGGCTTTCCGGCGGCCATCAGCCTCGGCGACACCAGGGCACACGTGGCGCCGCCGTGCCAGCCTGTGAAGCATTTTCCGGTAGGACCGCGGCTCTGGCGACAGCTCCCACGCCCGAAGAGCCAGGACGGAAAGCCGTGCCTCGTTGGAAAGATCTTTGGCAGCCGCTCGCGTGGTCCTACAGCCCGTGGGGCTGCGGGCTTTCCGGCGGCCGTCAGCCTGGGCGACACCGGCGCCCACGTGGCGCCGCCGCGCCAGCCTGCGAAGCATTTTCCGGTAGGGCCGCGTCTCTGGCGACAGCTCCCACGCCCGAAGAGCCAGGAGGGAAAGCCATGCCTCGTTGGAAAGCTCTTTGGCAGCCGCTCGCGTGGCCCCACAGCCCGTGGGGCTGCGGGCTTTCCGGCGGCCGTCAGCCTCGGCGACACCTGCGACCACGTGGCGCCGCGGCGCCAGCCTGCGAAGCATTTTCCGGTAGGGCCGCGTCTCTGGCGACAGCTCCCACGCCCGAAGAGCCAGGAGGGAAAGCCGTGCCTCGTTGGAAAGCTCTTTGGCAGCCGCTCGCGTGGTCCTACAGCCCGTGGGGCTGCGGGCTTTCCGGCGGAGGTCAGCCTCGGCAATACCGGCGCCCACGTGGCGCCGCCGCGCCAGCCTGCGAAGCATTTTCCGGTAGGGCCGCGTCTCTGGCGACAGCTCCCACGCCCGAAGAGCCAGGAGGGAAAGCCGTGCCTCGTTGGAAAGCTCTTTGGCAGCCGCTCGCGTGGCCCCACAGCCCGTGGGGCTGCGGGCTTTCCGGCGGCCGTCAGCCTCGGCGACACCTGCGCCCACGTGGCGCCGCCGCGCCAGCCTGCGAAGCATTTTCCGGTAGGGCCGCGTCTCTGGCGACAGCTCCCACGCCCGAAGAGCCAGGAGGGAAAGCCCTGCCTCGTTGGAAAGCTCTTTGGCAGCTGCTCGAGTGGCCCCACAGCCCGTGGGGCTGCGGGCTTTCCGGCGGCCATCAGCCTCGGCGACACCTGCGCCCACGTGGCGCCGCCGCGCCAGCCTGCGAAGCATTTTCCGGTAGGGCCGCGGCTCTGGCGACAGCTCCCACGCCCGAAGAGCCAGGAGGGAAAGCCGTGCCTCGTTGGAAAGCTCTTTGGCAGCCGCTCGCGTGGCCCCAGAGCCCGTGGGGCTGCGGGCTTTCCGGCGGCCGTCAGCCTCGGCGACACCTGCGACCACGTGGCGCCGCCGCCCCAGCCTGCGAAGCATTTTCCGGTAGGGCCGCGTCTCTGGCGACAGCTCCCACGCCCGAAGAGCCAGGAGGGAAAGCCGTGCCTCGTTGGAAAGCTCTTTGGCAGCCGCTCGCGTGGCCCCACAGCCCGTGGGGCTGCGGGCTTTCCGGCGGCCGTCAGCCTCGGCGACACCGGCGCCCACGTGGCGCCGCCGCGCCAGCCTGCGAAGCATTTTCCGGTAGGGCCGCGTCTCTGGCGACAGCTCCCACGCCCGAAGAGCCAGGAGGGAAAGCCGTGCCTCGTTGGAAAGCTCTTTGGCAGCCGCTCGCGTGTCCCCACAGCCCGTGGGGCTGCGGGCTTTCCGGCGGCCGTCAGCCTCGGCGCCACCGGCGCCCACGTGGCGCCGCCGCGCCAGCCTGCGAAGCATTTTCCGGTAGGGCCGCGTCTCTGGCGACAGCTCCCACGCCCGAAGAGCCAGGAGGGAAAGCCGTGCCTCGTTGGAAAGCTCTTTGGCAGCCGCTCGCGTGGCCCCACAGCCCGTGGGGCTGCGGGCTTTCCGGCGGCCGTCAGCCTCGGCGACACCTGCGCCCACGTGGCGCCGCCGCGCCAGCCTGCGAAGCATTTTCCGGTAGGGCCGCGTCTCTGGCGACAGCTCCCACGCCCGAAGAGCCAGGAGGGAAAGCCCTGCCTCGTTGGAAAGCTCTTTGGCAGCTGCTCGAGTGGCCCCACAGCCCGTGGGGCTGCGGGCTTTCCGGCGGCCATCAGCCTCGGCGACACCTGCGCCCACGTGGCGCCGCCGCGCCAGCCTGCGAAGCATTTTCCGGTAGGGCCGCGGCTCTGGCGACAGCTCCCACGCCCGAAGAGCCAGGAGGGAAAGCCGTGCCTCCTTGGAAAGCTCTTTGGCAGCCGCTCGCGTGGCCCCAGAGCCCGTGGGGCTGCGGGCTTTCCGGCGGCCGTCAGCCTCGGCGACACCTGCGACCACGTGGCGCCGCCGCCCCAGCCTGCGAAGCATTTTCCGGTAGGGCCGCGTCTCTGGCGACAGCTCCCACGCCCGAAGAGCCAGGAGGGAAAGCCGTGCCTCGTTGGAAAGCTCTTTGGCAGCCGCTCGCGTGGCCCCACAGCCCGTGGGGCTGCGGGCTTTCCGGCGGCCGTCAGCCTCGGCGACACCGGCGCCCACGTGGCGCCGCCGCGCCAGCCTGCGAAGCATTTTCCGGTAGGGCCGCGTCTCTGGCGACAGCTCCCACGCCCGAAGAGCCAGGAGGGAAAGCCGTGCCTCGTTGGAAAGCTCTTTGGCAGCCGCTCGCGTGTCCCCACAGCCCGTGGGGCTGCGGGCTTTCCGGCGGCCGTCAGCCTCGGCGCCACCGGCGCCCACGTGGTGCCGCCGCGCCAGCCTGCGAAGCATTTTCCGGTAGGGCCGCGGCTGTGGCGACAGCTCCCACGCCCGAAGAGCCAGGAGGGAATGCCGTGCCTCGTTGGAAAGCTCTTTGGCAGCCGCTCGCATGGCCCCACAGCCCGTGGGGCTGCGGGCTTTCCGGCGGCCATCAGCCTCGGCGACACCAGGGCACACGTGGCGCCGCCGTGCCAGCCTGCGAAGCATTTTCCGGTAGGACCGCGGCTCTGGCGACAGCTCCCACGCCCGAAGAGCCAGGAGGGAAAGCCGTGCCTCGTTGGAAAGCTCTTTGGCAGCTGCTCGCGTGGTCCTACAGCCCGTGGGGCTGCGGGCTTTCCGGCGGCCGTCAGCCTGGGCGACACCGGCGCCCACGTTGCGCCGCCGCGCCAGCCTGCGAAGCATTTTCCGGTAGGGCCGCGTCTCTGGCGACAGCTCCCACGCCCGAAGATCCAGGAGGGAAAGCCGTGCCTCGTTGGAAAGCTCTTTGGCAGCCGCTCGCGTGGCCCCGCAGCCAGTGGGGCTGCGGGCTTTCCGGCGGCCGTCAGCCTCGGCGCCACCGGCGCCCACGTGGCGCCGCCGCGCCAGCCTGCGAAGCATTTTCCGGTAGGGCTGCATCTCTGGCGACAGCTCCCACGCCCGAAGAGCCAGGAGGGAAAGCCATGCCTCGTTGGAAAGCTCTTTGGCAGCCGCTCGCGTGGCCCCACAGCCCGTGGGGCTGCGGGCTTTCCGGCGGCCGTCAGCCTCGGCGACACCTGCGACCACGTGGAACCGCGGCGCCAGCCTGCGAAGCATTTTCCGGTAGGGCCGCGGCCCTGGTGACAGCTCCCCCACCCGAAGAGCCAGGAGGGAAAGCCGTGCATCGTTGGAAACCTCTTTGGCAGCCGCTCGCGTGGCCCCACAGCCCGTGGGGCTGCGGGCTTTCCGGCGGCCGTCAGCCTCGGCGCCACCGGCGCCCACGTGGCGCCGCCGCGCCAGCCTGCGAAGCATTTTCCGGTAGGGCCGCGTCTCTGGCCACAGCTCCCACGCCCGAAGAGCCAGGAGGGAAAGCCGTGCCTCATTGGAAAGCTCTTTGGGAGCCGCTCGCGTGGTCCTACAGCCCGTGGGGCTGCGGGCTTTCCGGCGGCCGTCAGCCTGGGCGACACCGGCGCCCACGTGGCGCCGCCGCGCCAGCCTGCGAAGCATTTTCCGGTAGGGCCGCGTCTCTGGCGACAGCTCCCACGCCCGAAGAGCCAGGAGGGAAAGCCGTGCCTCGTTGGAAAGCTCTTTGGCAGCCGCTCGCGTGGCCCCGCAGCCAGTGGGGCTGCGGGCTTTCCGGCGGCCGTCAGCCTCGGCGCCACCGGCGCCCACGTGGCGCCGCCGCGCCAGCCTGCGAAGCATTTTCCGGTAGGGCTGCGTCTCTGGCGACAGCTCCCACGCCCGAAGAGCCAGGAGGGAAAGCCATGGCTCGTTGGAAAGCTCTTTGGCAGCCGCTCGCGTGGCCCCACAGCCCGTGGGGCTGCGGGCTTTCCGGCGGCCGTCAGCCTCGGCGACACCTGCGACCACGTGGAACCGCGGCGCCAGCCTGCGAAGCATTTTCCGGTAGGGCCGCGGCCCTGGTGACAGCTCCCACGCCCGAAGAGCCAGGAGGGAAAGCCGTGCATCGTTGGAAACCTCTTTGGCAGCCGCTCGCGTGGCCCCACAGCCTGTGGGGCTGCGGGCTTTCCGGCGGCCGTCAGCCTCGGCGACACCGGCGCCCACGTGGCGCCGCCGCGCCAGCCTGCGAAGCATTTTCCGGTAGGGCCGCGTCTCTGGCCACAGCTCCCACGCCCGAAGAGCCATGACGGAAAGCCGTGCCTCGTTGGAAAGCTCTTTGGCAGCTGCTCGCGTGGCCCCACAGCCCGTGGGGCTGCGGGCTTTCCGGCGGCCGTCAGCCTCGGCGACACCGGCGCCCACGTGGCGCCGCCGCGCCAGCCTGCGAAGCATTTTCCGGTAGGGCCGCGGCTGTGGCGAGAGCTCCCACGCCCAAAGAGCCAGGAGGGAAAGCCGTGCCTCGTTGGAAAGCTCTTTGGCAGCCGCTCGCGTGGCCCCACAGCCCGTGGGGCTGCGGCCCTTCCGGCAGCCGTCAGCCTCGGCGCCACCGGCGCCCACGTGGCGCCGCCGTGCCAGCCTGCGAAGCATTTTCCGGTAGGGCCGCGTCTCTGGCGACAGCTCCCACGCCCGAAGAGCCAGGAGGGAAAGCCGTGCCTCGTTGGAAAGCTCTTTGGCAGCCGCTCGCGTGGCCCCACAGCCCGTGGGGCTTAGGGCTTTCCGGCGGCCGTCAGCCTCGGCGACACCAGTGCCCACGTGGCGCCGCCACGCCAGCCTGCGAAGCATTTTCCGGTAGGGCCGCGGCTGTGGCGAGAGCTCCCACGCCCAAAGAGCCAGGAGGGAAAGCCGTGCCTCGTTGGAAAGCTCTTTGGCAGCCGCTCGCGTGGTCCTACAGCCCGTGGGGCTGCGGGCTTTCCGGCGGAGGTCAGCCTCGGCAATACCGGCGCCCACGTGGCGCCGCCGCGCCAGCCTGCGAAGCATTTTCCGGTAGGGCCGCGTCTCTGGCGACAGCTCCCACGCCCGAAGAGCCAGGAGGGAAAGCCGTGCCTCGTTGGAAAGCTCTTTGGCAGCCGCTCGCGTGGCCCCACAGCCCGTGGGGCTGCGGGCTTTCCGGCGGCCGTCAGCCTCGGCGACACCGGCGCCCACGTGGCGCCGCCGCGCCAGCCTGCGAAGCATTTTCCGGTAGGGCCGCGTCTCTGGCGACAGCTCCCACGCCCGAAGAGCCAGGAGGGAAAGCCGTGCCTCGTTGGAAAGCTCTTTGGCAGCCGCTCGCGTGGCCCCACAGCCCGTGGGGCTGCGGGCTTTCCGGCGGCCGTCAGCCTCGGCGACACCGGCGCCCACGTGGCGCCGCCGCGCCAGCCTGCGAAGCATTTTCCGGTAGGGCCGCGGCTCTGGCGACAGCTCCCACGCCCGAAGAGCCAGGAGGGAATGCCGTGCCTCGTTGGAAAGCTTTTTGGCAGCCGCTCGCATGGCCCCATAGCCCGTGGGGCTGCGGGCTTTCCGGCGGCCATCAGCCTCGGCGACACCAGGGCACACGTGGCGCCGCCGTGCCAGCCTGCGAAGCATTTTCCGGTAGGACCGCGGCTCTGGCGACAGCTCCCACGCCCGAAGAGCCAGGACGGAAAGCCGTGCCTCGTTGGAAAGCTCTTTGGCAGCCGCTCGCGTGGTCCTACAGCCCGTGGGGCTGCGGGCTTTCCGGCGGCCGTCAGCCTGGGCGACACCGGCGCCCACGTGGCGCCGCCGCGCCAGCCTGCGAAGCATTTTCCGGTAGGGCCGCGTCTCTGGCGACAGCTCCCACGCCCGAAGATCCAGGAGGGAAAGCCGTGCCTCGTTGGAAAGCTCTTTGGCAGCCGCTCGCGTGGCCCCGCAGCCCGTGGGGCTGCGGGCTTTCCGGCGGTCGTCAGCCTCGGCGACACCAGTGCCCACGTGGCGCCGCCGTGCCAGCCTGCGAAGCATTTTCCGGTAGGGCCGCGTCTCTGGCGACAGCTCCCACGCCCGAAGAGCCAGGAGGGAAAGCCATGCCTCGTTGGAAAGCTCTTTGGCAGCCGCTCGCGTGGCCCCACAGCCCGTGGGGCTGCGGGCTTTCCGGCGGCCGTCAGCCTCGGCGACACCTGCGACCACGTGGCGCCGCGGCGCCAGCCTGCGAAGCATTTTCTGGTAGGGCCGCGGCTCTGGTGACAGCTCCCCCACCCGAAGAGCCAGGAGGGAAAGCCGTGCCTCGTTGGAAACCTCTTTGGCAGCCGCTCGCGTGGCCCCACAGCCCGTGGGGCTGCGGGCTTTCCGGCGGCCGTCAGCCTCGGCGACACCGGCGACCACGTGGCGCCGCCGCGCCAGCCTGCGAAGCATTTTCCGGTAGGGCCGCGTCTCTGGCCACAGCTCCCACGCCCGAAGAGCCATGACGGAAAGCCGTGCCTCGTTGGAAAGCTCTTTGGCAGCTGCTCGCGTGGCCCCACAGCCCGTGGGGCTGCGGGCTTTCCGGCGGCCGTCAGCCTCGGCGACACCGGCGCCCACGTGGCGCCGCCGCGCCAGCCTGCGAAGCATTTTCCGGTAGGGCCGCGGCTGTGGCGAGAGCTCCCACGCCCAAAGAGCCAGGAGGGAAAGCCGTGCCTCGTTGGAAAGCTCTTTGGCAGCCGCTCGCGTGGCCCCACAGCCCGTGGGGCTGCGGCCCTTCCGGCAGCCGTCAGCCTCGGCGCCACCGGCGCCCACGTGGCGCCGCCGTGCCAGCCTGCGAAGCATTTTCCGGTAGGGCCGCGTCTCTGGCGACAGCTCCCACGCCCGAAGAGCCAGGAGGGAAAGCCGTGCCTCGTTGGAAAGCTCTTTGGCAGCCGCTCGCGTGGCCCCACAGCCCGTGGGGCTTAGGGCTTTCCGGCGGCCGTCAGCCTCGGCGACACCAGTGCCCACGTGGCGCCGCCACGCCAGCCTGCGAAGCATTTTCCGGTAGGGCCGCGGCTGTGGCGAGAGCTCCCACGCCCAAAGAGCCAGGAGGGAAAGCCGTGCCTCGTTGGAAAGCTCTTTGGCAGCCGCTCGCGTGGTCCTACAGCCCGTGGGGCTGCGGGCTTTCCGGCGGAGGTCAGCCTCGGCAATACCGGCGCCCACGTGGCGCCGCCGCGCCAGCCTGCGAAGCATTTTCCGGTAGGGCCGCGTCTCTGGCGACAGCTCCCACGCCCGAAGAGCCAGGAGGGAAAGCCGTGCCTCGTTGGAAAGCTCTTTGGCAGCCGCTCGCGTGGCCCCACAGCCCGTGGGGCTGCGGGCTTTCCGGCGGCCGTCAGCCTCGGCGACACCGGCGCCCACGTGGCGCCGCCGCGCCAGCCTGCGAAGCATTTTCCGGTAGGGCCGCGTCTCTGGCGACAGCTCCCACGCCCGAAGAGCCAGGAGGGAAAGCCGTGCCTCGTTGGAAAGCTCTTTGGCAGCCGCTCGCGTGGCCCCACAGCCCGTGGGGCTGCGGGCTTTCCGGCGGCCGTCAGCCTCGGCGACACCGGCGCCCACGTGGCGCCGCCGCGCCAGCCTGCGAAGCATTTTCCGGTAGGGCCGCGGCTCTGGCGACAGCTCCCACGCCCGAAGAGCCAGGAGGGAATGCCGTGCCTCGTTGGAAAGCTTTTTGGCAGCCGCTCGCATGGCCCCATAGCCCGTGGGGCTGCGGGCTTTCCGGCGGCCATCAGCCTCGGCGACACCAGGGCACACGTGGCGCCGCCGTGCCAGCCTGCGAAGCATTTTCCGGTAGGACCGCGGCTCTGGCGACAGCTCCCACGCCCGAAGAGCCAGGACGGAAAGCCGTGCCTCGTTGGAAAGCTCTTTGGCAGCCGCTCGCGTGGTCCTACAGCCCGTGGGGCTGCGGGCTTTCCGGCGGCCGTCAGCCTGGGCGACACCGGCGCCCACGTGGCGCCGCCGCGCCAGCCTGCGAAGCATTTTCCGGTAGGGCCGCGTCTCTGGCGACAGCTCCCACGCCCGAAGATCCAGGAGGGAAAGCCGTGCCTCGTTGGAAAGCTCTTTGGCAGCCGCTCGCGTGGCCCCGCAGCCCGTGGGGCTGCGGGCTTTCCGGCGGTCGTCAGCCTCGGCGACACCAGTGCCCACGTGGCGCCGCCGTGCCAGCCTGCGAAGCATTTTCCGGTAGGGCCGCGTCTCTGGCGACAGCTCCCACGCCCGAAGAGCCAGGAGGGAAAGCCATGCCTCGTTGGAAAGCTCTTTGGCAGCCGCTCGCGTGGCCCCACAGCCCGTGGGGCTGCGGGCTTTCCGGCGGCCGTCAGCCTCGGCGACACCTGCGACCACGTGGCGCCGCGGCGCCAGCCTGCGAAGCATTTTCTGGTAGGGCCGCGGCTCTGGTGACAGCTCCCCCACCCGAAGAGCCAGGAGGGAAAGCCGTGCCTCGTTGGAAACCTCTTTGGCAGCCGCTCGCGTGGCCCCACAGCCCGTGGGGCTGCGGGCTTTCCGGCGGCCGTCAGCCTCGGCGACACCGGCGACCACGTGGCGCCGCCGCGCCAGCCTGCGAAGCATTTTCCGGTAGGGCCGCGGCTCTGGCGACAGCTCCCACGCCCGAAGAGCCAGGAGGGAAAGCCGTGCCTCGTTGGAAAGCTCTTTAGCAGCCGCTCGCGTGGCCCCACAGCCTGTGGGGCTGCGGGCTTTCCGGCGGCCGTCAGCCTCGGCGCCACCGGCGACCACGTGGCGCCGCCGCGCCAGCCTGCGAAGCATTTTCCGGTAGGGCCGCGGCTCTGGCGACAGCTCCCACGCCCGAAGAGCCAGGAGGGAAAGCCGTGCCTCATTGGAAAGCTCTTTGGCAGCCGCTCGCGTGGCCCCACAGCCCGTGGGGCTGCGGGCTTTCCGGCGGCCATCAGCCTCGGCGACACCAGGGCACACGTGGCGCCGCCGTGCCAGCCTGCGAAGCATTTTCCGGTAGGACCCGCGTCTCTGGCGACAGCTCCCACACCCGAAGAGCCAGGACGGAAAGCCGTGCCTCGTTGGAAAGCTCTTTGGCAGCCGCTCGCGTGGTCCTACAGCCCGTGGGGCTGCGGGCTTTCCGGCGGCCGTCAGCCTCGGCGACACCGGCGACCACGTGGCGCCGCCGCGCCAGCCTCCGAAGCATTTTCCGGTAGGGCCGCGTCTCTGGCGACAGCTCCCACGCCCGAAGAGCCAGGAGGGAAAGCCGTGCCTCGTTGGAAAGCTCTTTGGCAGCCGCTCGCGTGGCCCCACAGCCCGTGGGGCTGCGGGCTTTCCGGCGGCCGTCAGCCTCGGCGACACCGGCGACCACGTGGCGCCGCCGCGCCAGCCTGCGAAGCATTTTCCGGTAGGGCCGCGGCTCTGGCGACAGCTCCCATGCCCGAAGAGCCAGGAGGGAAAGCCGTGCCTCATTGGAAAGCTCTTTGGCAGCCGCTCGCGTGGCCCCAGAGCCCGTGGGGCTGCGGGCTTTTCGGCGGCCGTCAGCCTCGGCGACACCAGTGCCCCACGTGGCGCCGCCGCGCCAGCCTGCGAAGCATTTTCCGGTAGGGCCGCGTCTCTGGCGACAGCTCCCACGCCCGAAGAGCCAGGAGGGAAAGCCGTGCCTCGTTGGAAAGCTCTTTGGCAGCTGCTCGAGTGGCCCCACAGCCCGTGGGGCTGCGGGCTTTCCGGCGGCCATCAGCGTCGGCGACACCGGCGCCCACGTGGCGCCGCCGCGCCAGCCTGCGAAGCATTTTCCGGTACGGCCGCGGCTCTGGCGACAGCTCCCACGCCCGAAGAGCCAGGAGGGAAAGCCGTGCCTCGTTGGAAAGCTTTTTGGCAGCCGCTCGCGTGGCCCCACAGCCCGTGGGGCTGCGGGCTTTCCGGCGGCCGTCAGCCTCGGCGACACCTGCGCCCACGTGGCGCCGCCGCGCCAGCCTGCGAAGCATTTTCCGGTAGGGCCGCGGCTGTGGCGAGAGCTCCCACGCCCAAAGAGCCAGGAGGGAAAGCCGTGCCTCGTTGGAAAGCTCTTTGGCAGCCGCTCGCGTGGCCCCACAGCCCGTGGGGCTGTGGGCCTTCCGGCAGCCGTCAGCCTCGGCGCCACCGGCGCCCACGTGTCGCCGCCGCGCCAGCCTGCGAAGCATTTTCCGGTAGGGCCGCGTCTCTGGTGACAGCTCCCACGCCCGAAGAGCCAGGAGGGAAAGCCGTGCCTCGTTGGAAAGCTCTTTGGCAGCCGCTCGCGTGGCCCCACAGCC
This sequence comes from Rissa tridactyla, assembly GCF_028500815.1. NCBI lineage: Eukaryota > Metazoa > Chordata > Aves > Charadriiformes > Laridae > Rissa > Rissa tridactyla. Next base: position 37,551 of record NW_026529618.1, read on the forward strand.
CGTGGGGCTGCGGGCTTTCCGGCGGCCGTCAGCCTCGGCGACACCAGTGCCCACGTGGCGCCGCCACGCCAGCCTGCGAAGCATTTTCCGGTAGGGCCGCGGCTGTGGCGACAGCTCCCACGCCCGAAGAGCCAGGAGGGAAAGCCGTGCCTCGTTGGAAAGCTCTTTGGCAGCCGCTCGCGTGGCCCCACAGCCCGTGGGGCTGCGGGCTTTCCGGCGGCCGTCAGCCTCGGCGACACCTGCGCCCACGTGGCGCCGCCGCACCAGCCTGCGAAGCATTTTCAGGTAGGGCCGCGTCTCTGGCGACAGCTCCCACGCCCGAAGAGCCAGGAGGGAAAGCCGTGCCTCGTTGGAAACCTCTTTGGCAGCCGCTCGCGTGGCCCCACAGCCCGTGGGGCTGCGGGCTTTCCGGCGGCCGTCAGGCTCGGCGACACCTGCGACCACGTGGCGCCGCCGCGCCAGCCTGCAAAGCATTTTCCGGTAGGGCCGCGTCTCTGGCGACAGCTCCCACGCCCGAAGAGCCAGGAGGGAAAGCCGTGCCTCATTGGAAAGCTCTTTGGCAGCCGCTCGCGTGGCCCCACAGCCCGTGGGGCTGCGGGCTTTCCGGCGGCCGTCAGACTCGGCGACACCGGCGCCCACGTGGCGCCGCCGCGCCAGCCTGCGAAGCATTTTCCGGTAGGGCCCGCGGCTGTGGCGAGAGCTCCCAAGCCCAAAGAGCCAGGAGGGAAAGCCGTGCCTCGTTGGAAAGCTCTTTGGCAGCCGCTCGCGTGGCCCCACAGCCCGTGGGGCTGCGGGCCTTCCGGCAGCCGTCAGCCTCGGCGCCACCGGCGCCCACGTGGCGCCGCCGCGCCAGCCTGCGAAGCATTTTCCGGTAGGGCCGCGTTTCTGTCGACAGCTCCCACGCCCGAAGAGCCAGGAGGGAAAGCCGTGCCTCGTTGGAAAGCTCTTTGGCAGCCGCTCGCGTGGCCCCACAGCCCGTGGGGCTGCGGGCTTTCCGGCGGCCGTCAGCCTCGGCGACACCAGTGCCCACGTGGCGCCGCCACGCCAGCCTGCGAAGCATTTTCCGGTAGGGCCGCGGCTGTGGCGACAGCTCCCACGCCCGAAGAGCCAGGAGGGAAAGCCGTGCCTCGTTGGAAAGCTCTTTGGCAGCCGCTCGCGTGGTCCTACAGCGCGTGGGGCTGCGGGCTTTCCGGCGGAGGTCAGCCTCGGCAATACCGGCGCCCACGTGGCGCCGCCGCGCCAGCCTGCGAAGCATTTTCCGGTAGGGCCGCGTCTCTGGCGACAGCTCCCACGCCCGAAGAGCCAGGAGGGAAAGCCGTGCCTCGTTGGAAAGCTCTTTGGCAGCCGCTCGCGTGGCCCCACAGCCCGTGGGGCTGCGGGCTTTCCGGCGGCCGTCAGCCTCGGCGACACCGGCGCCCACGTGGCGCCGCTGCGCCAGCCTGCGAAGCACTTTCCGGTAGGGCCGCGTCTCTGGCGACAGCTCCCACGCCCGAAGAGCCAGGAGGGAAAGCCGTGCCTCGTTGGAAAGCTCTTTGGCAGCCGCTCGCGTGGCCCCACAGCCCGTGGGGCTGCGGGCTTTCCGGCGGCCGTCAGCCTCGGCGACACCTGCGACCACGTGGCGCTGCCACGCCAGCCTGCGAAGCATTTTCCGGTAGGGCCGCGTCTCTGGCGACAGCTCCCACGCCCGAAGAGCCAGGAGGGAAAGCCGTGCCTCGTTGGAAAGCTCTTTGGCAGCCGCTCGCGTGGCCCCACAGCCCGTGGGGCTGCGGGCTTTCCGGCGGCCGTCAGCCTTGGCGACACCGGCGCCCACGTGGCGCCGCCGCGCCAGCCTGCGAAGCATTTTCCGGTAGGGCCGCGTCTCTGGCGACAGCTCCCCCACCCGAAGAGCCAGGAGGGAAAGCCGTGCCTCGTTGGAAAGCTCTTTGGCAGCCGCTCGCGTGGCCCCAGAGCCCGTGGGGCTGCGGGCTTTCCGGCGGCCGTCAGCCTCGGCGACACCGGCGCCCACGTGGCGCCGCCACGCCAGCCTGCGAAGCATTTTCCGTTAGGGCCGCGGCTGTGGCGACAGCTCCCACGCCCGAAGATCCAGGAGGGAATGCCGTCCTCGTTGGAAAGCTCTTTGGCAGCCGCTCGCATGGCCCCATAGCCCGTGGGGCTGCGGGCCTTTCCGGCGGCCATCAGCCTCGGCGACACCAGGGCACACGTGGCGCCGCCGTGCCAGCCTGCGAAGCATTTTCCGGTAGGACCGCGGGCTCTGGCGACAGCTCCCACGCCCGAAGAGCCAGGACGGAAAGCCGTGCCTCGTTGGAAAGCTCTTTGGCAGCCGCTCGCGTGGTCCTACAGCCCGTGGGGCTGCGGGCTTTCCGGCGGCCGTCAGCCTGGGCGACACCGGCGCCCACGTGGCGCCGCCGCGCCAGCCTGCGAAGCATTTTCCAGTAGGGCCGCGTCTCTGGCGACAGCTCCCACGCCCGAAGAGCCAGGAGGGAAAGCCGTGCCTCGTTGGAAAGATCTTTGGCAGCCGCTCGCGTGGCCCCTGCAGCCCCGTGGGGCTGCGGGCTTTCCGGCGGCCGTCAGCCTCGGCGCCACCGGCGCCCCACGTGGCGCCGCCGCGCCAGCCTGCGAAGCATTTTCCGGTAGGGCCGCGTCTCTGGCGACAGCTCCCACGCCCGAAGAGCCAGGAGGGAAAGCCATGCCTCGTTGGAAAGCTCTTTGGCAGCCGCTCGCGTGGCCCCACAGCCCGTGGGGCTGCGGGCTTTCCGGCGGCCGTCAGCCTCGGCGACACCTGCGACCACGTGGCGCCGCGGCGCCAGCCTGCGAAGCATTTTCCGGTAGGGCCGCGGCTGTGGCGACAGCTCCCACGCCCGAAGAGCCAGGGAGGGAAAGCCGTGCCTCGTTGGGAAAGCTCTTTGGCAGCCGCTCGCGTGGGTCCTACAGCCCGTGGGGCTGCGGGCTTCCGGCGGAGGTCAGCCTCGGCAATACCGGCTCCCACGTGGCGCCGCCGCACCAGCCTGCGAAGCATTTTCCGGTAGGGCCGCGTCTCTGGCGACAGCTCCCACGCCCGAAGAGCCAGGAGGGAAAGCCGTGCCTCGTTGGAAAGCTCTTTGGCAGCCGCTCGCGTGGCCCCACAGCCCGGTGGGGCTGCGGGCTTCCGGCGGCCGTCAGCCTCGGCGACACCGGCGCCCACGTGCCGCCGCTGCGCCAGCCTGCGAAGCATTTTCCGGTAGGGCCGCGGCTCTGGCGACAGCTCCCACGCCTGAAGAGCCAGGAGGGAAAGCCGTGCCTCGTTGGAAAGCTCTTTGGGCAGCCGCTCGCGTGGCCCCAGAGCCCGTGGGGGCTGCGGGCTTTCCGGCGGCCGTCAGGGCTCGGCGACACCTGCGACCACGTGGCGCCGCCGCGCCAGCCCTGCGAAGCATTTTCCGGTAGGGCCGCGTCTCTGGCGACAGCTCCCACGCCCGAGAGCCAGGAGGGAAAGCCGTGCCTCGTTGGAAAGCTCTTTGGCAGCCGCTCGCGTTGGCCCCCAGCCCGTGGGGGCCTGCGGGCTTTCCGGCGGCCGTCAGCCTCGGCGACACCGGCGCCCACGTGGCGCCGCCGCGCCAGCCTGCGAAGCATTTTCCGGTAGGGCCGCGTATCTGGCGACAGCTCCCACGCCCGAAGAGCCAGGAGGGAAAGCCGTGCCTCGTTGGAAAGCTCTTTGGCAGCCGCTCGCGTGGCCCCACAGCCCGTGGGGCTGCGGGCTTTCCGGCGGCCGTCAGCCTGGGCGACACCGGCGCCCACGTGGCGCCGCCGCGCCAGCCTGCGAAGCATTTTCCGGTAGGGCCGCGTCTCTGGCGACAGCTCCACACACGAAGATCCAGGAGGGAAAGCCATGCCTCGTTGGAAAGCTCTTTGGCAGCCGCTCGCGTGGCCCCACAGCCCGTGGGGCTGCGGGCTTTCCGGCGGCCGTCAGCCTCGGCGACACCTGCGACCACGTGGCGCCGCGGCGCCAGCCTGCGAAGCATTTTCCGGTAGGGCCGCGGCTCTGGTGACAGCTCCCCCACCCGAAGAGTCAGGAGGGAAAGCCGTACCTCGTTGGAAACCTCTTTGGCAGCCGCTCGCGTGGCCCCACAGCCCGTGGGGCTGCGGGCTTTCCGGCAGCCGTCAGCCTCGGCGCCACCGGCGCCCACGTGTCGCCGCCGCGCCAGCCTGCGAAGCATTTTCCGGTAGGGCCGCGTTTCTGTCGACAGCTCCCACGCCCGAAGAGCCAGGAGGGAAAGCCGTGCCTCGTTGGAAAGCTCTTTGGCAGCCGCTCGCGTGGCCCCCACAGCCCGTGGGGCTGCGGGCTTTCCGGCGGCCGTCAGCCTCGGCGACACCAGTGCCCACGTGGCGCCGCCACGCCAGCCTGCGAAGCATTTTCCGGTAGGGCCGCGGCTGTGGCGACAGCTCCCACGCCCGAAGAGCCAGGAGGGAAAGCCGTGCCTCGTTGGAAAGCTCTTTGGCAGCCGCTCGCGTGGTCCTACAGCCCGTGGGGCTGCGGGTTTTCCGGCGGAGGTCAGCCTCAGCAATACCGGCGCCCACGTGGCGCCGCCGCGCCAGCCTGCGAAGCATTTTCCGGTAGGGCCGCGTCTCTGGCGACAGCTCCCACGCCCGAAGAGCCAGGAGGGAAAGCCGTGCCTCGTTGGAAAGCTCTTTGGCAGCCGCTCGCGTGGCCCCACAGCCCGTGGGGCTGCGGGCTTTCCGGCGGCCGTCAGCCTCGGCGACACCGGCGCCCACGTGGCGCCGCTGCGCCAGCCTGCGAAGCATTTTCCGGTAGGGCCGCGGCTCTGGCGACAGCTCCCACGCCCGAAGAGCCAGGAGGGAAAGCCATGCCTCGTTGGAAAGCTCTTTGGCAGCCGCTCGCGTGGCCCCACAGCCCGTGGGGCTGCGGGCTTTCCGGCGGCCGTCAGCCTCGGCGACACCTGCGACCACGTGGCGCCGCCGCGCCAGCCTGTGAAGCATTTTCCGGTAGGGCCGCGTCTCTGGCGACAGCTCCCACGCCCGAAGAGCCAGGAGGGAAAGCCGTGCCTCGTTGGAAAGCTCTTTGGCAGCCGCTCGCGTGGCCCCACAGCCCGTGGGGCTGCGGGCTTTCCAGCGGCCGTCAGCCTTGGCGACACCGGCGCCCATGTGGCGCCGCCGCGCCAGCCTGCGAAGCATTTTCCGGTAGGGCCGCGTCTCTGGCGACAGCTCCCACGCCCGAAGAGCCAGGAGGGAAAGCCGTGCCTCGTTGGAAAGCTCTTTGGCAGCCGCTCGCGTGGCCCCACAGCCCGTGGGGCTGCGGGCTTTCCGGCGGCCGTCAGCCTCGGCGACACCGGCGCCCACGTGGCGCCGCCGCGCCAGCCTGCAAAGCATTTTCCGGTAGGGCCGCGGCTGTGGCGACAGCTCCCACGCCCGAAGAGCCAGGAGGGAATGCCGTGCCTCGTTGGAAAGCTCTTTGGCAGCCGCTCGCATGGCCCCATAGCCCGTGGGGCTGCGGGCTTTCCGGCGGCCATCAGCCTCGGCGACACCAGGGCACACGTGGCGCCGCCGTGCCAGCCTGTGAAGCATTTTCCGGTAGGACCGCGGCTCTGGCGACAGCTCCCACGCCCGAAGAGCCAGGACGGAAAGCCGTGCCTCGTTGGAAAGATCTTTGGCAGCCGCTCGCGTGGTCCTACAGCCCGTGGGGCTGCGGGCTTTCCGGCGGCCGTCAGCCTGGACGACACCGGCGCCCACGTGGCGCCGCCGCGCGCCAGCCTGCGAAGCATTTTCCGGTAGGGCCGCGTCTCTGGCGACAGCTCCCACGCCCGAAGAGCCAGGAGGGAAAGCCGTGCCTCGTTGGAAAGCTCTTTGGCAGCCGCTCGCGTGGCCCCACAGCCCGTGGGGCTGCGGGCTTTCCGGCGGCCGTCAGCCTCGGCGCCACCGGCGCCCACGTGGCGCCGCCGCGCCAGCCTGCGAAGCATTTTCCGGTAGGGCCGCGTCTCTGGCGACAGCTCCCACGCCCGAAGAGCCAGGAGGGAAAGCCATGCCTCGTTGGAAAGCTCTTTGGCAGCCGCTCGCGTGGCCCCACAGCCCGTGGGGCTGCGGGCTTTCCGGCGGCCGTCAGCCTCGGCGACACCTGCGACCACGTGGCGCCGCGGCGCCAGCCTGCGAAGCATTTTCCGGTAGGGCCGCGTCTCTGGCGACAGCTCCCACGCCCGAAGAGCCAGGAGGGAAAGCCGTGCCTCGTTGGAAACCTCTTTGGCAGCCGCTCGCGTGGTCCTACAGCCCGTGGGGCTGCGGGCTTTCCGGCGGAGGTCAGCCTCGGCAATACCGGCGCCCACGTGGCGCCGCCGCGCCAGCCTGCGAAGCATTTTCCGGTAGGGCCGCGTCTCTGGCGACAGCTCCCACGCCCGAAGAGCCAGGAGGGAAAGCCGTGCCTCGTTGGAAAGCTCTTTGGCAGCCGCTCGCGTGGTCCTACAGCCCGTGGGGCTGCGGGCTTTCCGGCGGAGGTCAGCCTCAGCAATACCGGCGCCCACGTGGCGCCGCCGCGCCAGCCTGCGAAGCATTTTCCGGTAGGGCCGCGTCTCTGGCGACAGCTCCCACGCCCGAAGAGCCAGGAGGGAAAGCCGTGCCTCGTTGGAAAGCTCTTTGGCAGCCGCTCGCGTGGCCCCACAGCCCGTGGGGCTGCGGGCTTTCCGGCGGCCGTCAGCCTCGGCGACACCGGCGCCCACGTGGCGCCGCTGCGCCAGCCTGCGAAGCATTTTCCGGTAGGGCCGCGTCTCTGGCGACAGCTCCCACGCCCGAAGAGCCAGGAGGGAAAGCCGTGCCTCGTTGGAAAGCTCTTTGGCAGCCGCTCGCGTGGCCCCACAGCCCGTGGGGCTGCGGGCTTTCCGGCGGCCGTCAGCCTCGGCGACACCTGCGACCACGTGGCGCCGCCGCGCCAGCCTGCGAAGCATTTTCCGGTAGGGCCGCGTCTCTGGCGACAGCTCCCACGCCCGAAGAGCCAGGAGGGAAAGCCGTGCCTCGTTGGAAAGCTCTTTGGCAGCCGCTCGCGTGGCCCCACAGCCCGTGGGGCTGCGGGCCTTCCGGCAGCCGTCAGCCTTGGCGACACCGGCGCCCATGTGGCGCCGCCGCGCCAGCCTGCGAAGCATTTTCCGGTAGGGCCGCGTCTCTGGCGACAGCTCCCACGCCCGAAGAGCCAGGAGGGAAAGCCGTGCCTCGTTGGAAAGCTCTTTGGCAGCCGCTCGCGTGGCCCCACAGCCCGTGGGGCTGCGGGCTTTCCGGCGGCCGTCAGCCTCGGCGACACCGGCGCCCACGTGGCGCCGCCGCGCCAGCCTGCAAAGCATTTTCCGGTAGGGCCGCGGCTGTGGCGACAGCTCCCACGCCCGAAGAGCCAGGAGGGAAAGCCGTGCCTCGTTGGAAAGCTCTTTGGCAGCCGCTCGCATGGCCCCATAGCCCGTGGGGCTTGCGGGCTTTCCGGCGGCCATCAGCCTCGGCGACACCAGGGCACACGTGGCGCCGCCGTGCCAGCCTGTGAAGCATTTTCCGGTAGGACCGCGGCTCTGGCGACAGCTCCCACGCCCGAAGAGCCAGGACGGAAAGCCGTGCCTCGTTGGAAAGATCTTTGGCAGCCGCTCGCGTGGTCCTACAGCCCGTGGGGCTGCGGGCTTTCCGGCGGCCGTCAGCCTGGGCGACACCGGCGCCCACGTGGCGCCGCCGCGCCAGCCTGCGAAGCATTTTCCGGTAGGGCCGCGTCTCTGGCGACAGCTCCCACGCCCGAAGAGCCAGGAGGGAAAGCCGTGCCTCGTTGGAAAGCTCTTTGGCAGCCGCTCGCGTGGCCCCACAGCCCGTGGGGCTGCGGGCTTTCCGGCGGCCGTCAGCCTCGGCGACACCGGCGCCCACGTGGCGCCGCCGCGCCAGCCTGCGAAGCATTTTCCGGTAGGGCCGCGTCTCTGGCGACAGCTCCCACGCCCGAAGAGCCAGGAGGGAAAGCCATGCCTCGTTGGAAAGCTCTTTGGCAGCCGCTCGCGTGGCCCCACAGCCCGTGGGGCTGCGGGCTTTCCGGCGGCCGTCAGCCTCGGCGACACCTGCGACCACGTGGCGCCGCGGCGCCAGCCTGCGAAGCATTTTCCGGTAGGGCCGCGTCTCTGGCGACAGCTCCCACGCCCGAAGAGCCAGGAGGGAAAGCCGTGCCTCGTTGGAAAGCTCTTTGGCAGCCGCTCGCGTGGTCCTACAGCCCGTGGGGCTGCGGGCTTTCCGGCGGAGGTCAGCCTCGGCAATACCGGCGCCCACGTGGCGCCGCCGCGCCAGCCTGCGAAGCATTTTCCGGTAGGGCCGCGTCTCTGGCGACAGCTCCCACGCCCGAAGAGCCAGGAGGGAAAGCCGTGCCTCGTTGGAAAGCTCTTTGGCAGCCGCTCGCGTGGCCCCACAGCCCGTGGGGCTGCGGGCTTTCCGGCGGCCGTCAGCCTCGGCGACACCTGCGCCCACGTGGCGCCGCCGCGCCAGCCTGCGAAGCATTTTCCGGTAGGGCCGCGTCTCTGGCGACAGCTCACACGCCCGAAGAGCCAGGAGGGAAAGCCGTGCCTCGTTGGAAAGCTCTTTGGCAGCCGCTCGCGTGGCCCCACAGCCCGTGGGGCTGCGGGCTTTCCGGCGGCCGTCAGCCTCGGCGACACCGGCGCCCACGTGGCGCCGCCGCGCCAGCCTGCGAAGCATTTTCCGGTAGGGCCGCGTCTCTGGCGACAGCTCCCACGCCCGAAGAGCCAGGAGGGAAAGCCGTGCCTCGTTGGAAAGCTCTTTGGCAGCCGCTCGCGTGGCCCCACAGCCCGTGGGGCTGCGGGTTTTCCGGCGGCCGTCAGCCTCGGCGACACCGGCGCCCACGTGGCGCCGCCGCACCAGCCTGTGAAGCATTTTCAGGTAGGGCCGCGTCTCTGGCGACAGCTCCCACGCCCGAAGAGCCAGGAGGGAATGCCGTGCCTCGTTGGAAAGCTCTTTGGCAGCCGCTCGCGTGGCCCCATAGCCCGTGGGGCTGCGGGCTTTCCGGCGGCCATCAGCCTCGGCGACACCAGGGCACACGTGGCGCCGCCGTGCCAGCCTGCGAAGCATTTTCCGGTAGGACCGCGGCTCTGGCGACAGCTCCCACGCCCGAAGAGCCAGGACGGAAAGCCGTGCCTCGTTGGAAAGCTCTTTGGCAGCCGCTCGCGTGGTCCTACAGCCCGTGGGGCTGCGGGCTTTCCGGCGGCCGTCAGCCTCGGCGACACCTGCGACCACGTGGCGCCGCGGTGCCAGCCTGCGAAGCATTTTCCGGTAGGGCCGCGGCTCTGGTGACAGCTCCCCCACCCGAAGAGCCAGGAGGGAAAGCCGTGCCTCGTTGGAAACCTCTTTGGCAGCCGCTCGCGTGGCCCCACAGCCCGTGGGGCTGCGGGCTTTCCGGCAGCCGTCAGCCTCGGCGCCACCGGCGCCCACGTGTCGCCGCCGCGCCAGCCTGCGAAGCATTTTCCGGTAGGGCGGCGTTTCTGTCGACAGCTCCCACGCCTGAAGAGCCAGGAGGGAAAGCCGTGCCTCGTTGGAAAGCTCTTTGGCAGCCGCTCGCGTGGCCCCACAGCCCGTGGGGCTGCGGGCTTTCCGGCGGCCGTCAGCCTCGGCGACACCAGTGCCCACGTGGCGCCGCCGCGCCAGCCTGCGAAGCATTTTCCGGTAGGGCCGCGGCTGTGGCGACAGCTCCCACGCCCGAAGAGCCAGGAGGGAAAGCCGTGCCTCGTTGGAAAGCTCTTTGGCAGCCGCTCGCGTGGTCCTACAGCCCGTGGGGCTGCGGGCTTTCCGGCGGAGGTCAGCCTCGGCAATACCGGCGCCCACGTGGCGCCGCCGCGCCAGCCTGCGAAGCATTTTCCGGTAGGGCCGCGTCTCTGGCGACAGCTCCCACGCCCGAAGAGCCAGGAGGGAAAGCCGTGCCTCGTTGGAAAGCTCTTTGGCAGCCGCTCGCGTGGCCCCACAGCCCGTGGGGCTGCGGGCTTTCCGGCGGCCGTCAGCCTCGGCGCCACCGGCGCCCACGTGGCGCCGCTGCGCCAGCCTGCGAAGCATTTTCCGGTAGGGCCGCGGCTGTGGCGACAGCTCCCACGCCCGAAGAGCCAGGAGGGAAAGCCGTGCCTCGTTGGAAAGCTCTTTGGCAGCCGCTCGCGTGGCCCCACAGCCCGTGGGGCTGCGGGCTTTCCGGCGGCCGTCAGCCTCGGCGACACCTGCGACCACGTGGCGCCGCCGCGCCAGCCTGCGAAGCATTTTCCGGTAGGGCCGCGTCTCTGGCGACAGCTCCCACGCCCGAAGAGCCAGGAGGGAAAGCCGTGCCTCGTTGGAAAGCTCTTTGGCAGCCGCTCGCGTGGCCCCACAGCCCGTGGGGCTGCGGGCTTTCCGGCAGCCGTCAGCCTCGTCGCCACCGGCGCCCACGTGTCGCCGCCGCGCCAGCCTGCGAAGCATTTTCCGGTAGGGCCGCGTTTCTGTCGACAGCTCCCACGCCCGAAGAGCCAGGAGGGAAAGCCGTGCCTCGTTGGAAAGCTCTTTGGCAGCCGCTCGCGTGGCCCCAGAGCCCGTGGGGCTGCGGGCTTTCCGGCGGCCGTCAGCCTCGGCGATACCAGTGCCCACGTGGCGCCGCCACGCCAGCCTGCGAAGCATTTTCCGGTAGGGCCGCGGCTGTGGCGACAGCTCCCACGCCCGAAGAGCCAGGAGGGAAAGCCGTGCCTCCTTGGAAAGCTCTTTGGCAGCCGCTCGCGTGGTCCTACAGCCCGTGGGGCTGCGGGCTTTCCGGCGGAGGTCAGCCTCGGCAATACCGGCGCCCACGTGGCGCCGCGGCGCCAGCCTGCGAAGCATTTTCCGGTAGGGCCGCGTCTCTGGCGACAGCTCCCACGCCCGAAGAGCCAGGAGGGAAAGCCGTGCCTCGTTGGAAAGCTCTTTGGCAGCCGCTCGCGTGGTCCTACAGCCCGTGGGGCTGCGGGCTTTCCGGCGGAGGTCAGCCTCGGCAATACCGGCGCCCACGTGGCGCCGCCGCGCCAGCCTGCGAAGCATTTTCCGGTAGGGCCGCGTCTCTGGCGACAGCTCCCACGCCCGAAGAGCCAGGAGGGAAAGCCGTGCCTCGTTGGAAAGCTCTTTGGCAGCCGCTCGCGTGGCCCCACAGCCCGTGGGGCTGCGGGCTTTCCGGCGGCCGTCAGCCTCGGCGACACCTGCGCCCACGTGGCGCCGCCGCGCCAGCCTGCGAAGCATTTTCCGGTAGGGCCGCGTCTCTGGCGACAGCTCACACGCCCGAAGAGCCAGGAGGGAAAGCCGTGCCTCGTTGGAAAGCTCTTTGGCAGCCGCTCGCGTGGCCCCACAGCCCGTGGGGCTGCGGGCTTTCCGGCGGCCGTCAGCCTCGGCGACACCGGCGCCCACGTGGCGCCGCCGCGCCAGCCTGCGAAGCATTTTCCGGTAGGGCCGCGTCTCTGGCGACAGCTCCCACGCCCGAAGAGCCAGGAGGGAAAGCCGTGCCTCGTTGGAAAGCTCTTTGGCAGCCGCTCGCGTGGCCCCACAGCCCGTGGGGCTGCGGGTTTTCCGGCGGCCGTCAGCCTCGGCGACACCGGCGCCCACGTGGCGCCGCCGCACCAGCCTGTGAAGCATTTTCAGGTAGGGCCGCGTCTCTGGCGACAGCTCCCACGCCCGAAGAGCCAGGAGGGAATGCCGTGCCTCGTTGGAAAGCTCTTTGGCAGCCGCTCGCGTGGCCCCATAGCCCGTGGGGCTGCGGGCTTTCCGGCGGCCATCAGCCTCGGCGACACCAGGGCACACGTGGCGCCGCCGTGCCAGCCTGCGAAGCATTTTCCGGTAGGACCGCGGCTCTGGCGACAGCTCCCACGCCCGAAGAGCCAGGAGGGAAAGCCGTGCCTCGTTGGAAAGCTCTTTGGCAGCCGCTCGCGTGGTCCTACAGCCCGTGGGGCTGCGGGCTTTCCGGCGGCCGTCAGCCTCGGCGACACCTGCGACCACGTGGCGCCGCGGTGCCAGCCTGCGAAGCATTTTCCGGTAGGGCCGCGGCTCTGGTGACAGCTCCCCCACCCGAAGAGCCAGGAGGGAAAGCCGTGCCTCGTTGGAAACCTCTTTGGCAGCCGCTCGCGTGGCCCCACAGCCCGTGGGGCTGCGGGCTTTCCGGCAGCCGTCAGCCTCGGCGCCACCGGCACCCACGTGTCGCCGCCGCGCCAGCCTGCGAAGCATTTTCCGGTAGGGCGGCGTTTCTGTCGACAGCTCCCACGCCTGAAGAGCCAGGAGGGAAAGCCGTGCCTCGTTGGAAAGCTCTTTGGCAGCCGCTCGCGTGGCCCCACAGCCCGTGGGGCTGCGGGCTTTCCGGCGGCCGTCAGCCTCGGCGACACCAGTGCCCACGTGGCGCCGCCGCGCCAGCCTGCGAAGCATTTTCCGGTAGGGCCGCGGCTGTGGCGACAGCTCCCACGCCCGAAGAGCCAGGAGGGAAAGCCGTGCCTCGTTGGAAAGCTCTTTGGCAGCCGCTCGCGTGGTCCTACAGCCCGTGGGGCTGCGGGCTTTCCGGCGGAGGTCAGCCTCGGCAATACCGGCGCCCACGTGGCGCCGCCGCGCCAGCCTGCGAAGCATTTTCCGGTAGGGCCGCGTCTCTGGCGACAGCTCCCACGCCCGAAGAGCCAGGAGGGAAAGCCGTGCCTCGTTGGAAAGCTCTTTGGCAGCCGCTCGCGTGGCCCCACAGCCCGTGGGGCTGCGGGCTTTCCGGCGGCCGTCAGCCTCGGCGACACCTGCGACCACGTGGCGCCGCTGCGCCAGCCTGCGAAGCATTTTCCGGTAGGGCCGCGGCTGTGGCGACAGCTCCCACGCCCGAAGAGCCAGGAGGGAAAGCCGTGCCTCGTTGGAAAGCTCTTTGGCAGCCGCTCGCGTGGCCCCACAGCCCGTGGGGCTGCGGGCTTTCCGGCGGCCGTCAGCCTCGGCGACACCTGCGACCACGTGGCGCCGCCGCGCCAGCCTGCGAAGCATTTTCCGGTAGGGCCGCGTCTCTGGCGACAGCTCCCACGCCCGAAGAGCCAGGAGGGAAAGCCGTGCCTCGTTGGAAAGCTCTTTGGCAGCCGCTCGCGTGGCCCCACAGCCCGTGGGGCTGCGGGCTTTCCGGCAGCCGTCAGCCTCGTCGCCACCGGCGCCCACGTGTCGCCGCCGCGCCAGCCTGCGAAGCATTTTCCGGTAGGGCCGCGTTTCTGTCGACAGCTCCCACGCCCGAAGAGCCAGGAGGGAAAGCCGTGCCTCGTTGGAAAGCTCTTTGGCAGCCGCTCGCGTGGCCCCAGAGCCCGTGGGGCTGCGGGCTTTCCGGCGGCCGTCAGCCTCGGCGATACCAGTGCCCACGTGGCGCCGCCACGCCAGCCTGCGAAGCATTTTCCGGTAGGGCCGCGGCTGTGGCGACAGCTCCCACGCCCGAAGAGCCAGGAGGGAAAGCCGTGCCTCCTTGGAAAGCTCTTTGGCAGCCGCTCGCGTGGTCCTACAGCCCGTGGGGCTGCGGGCTTTCCGGCGGAGGTCAGCCTCGGCAATACCGGCGCCCACGTGGCGCCGCCGCGCCAGCCTGCGAAGCATTTTCCGGTAGGGCCGCGTCTCTGGCGACAGCTCCCACGCCCGAAGAGCCAGGAGGGAAAGCCGTGCCTCGTTGGAAAGCTCTTTGGCAGCCGCTCGCGTGGCCCCACAGCCCGTGGGGCTGCGGGCTTTCCGGCGGCCGTCAGCCTCGGCGACACCGGCGCCCACGTGGCGCCGCTGCGCCAGCCTGCGAAGCATTTTCCGGTAGGGCCGCGTCTCTGGCGACAGCTCCCACGCCCGAAGAGCCAGGAGGGAAAGCCGTGCCTCGTTGGAAAGCTCTTTGGCAGCCGCTCGCGTGGCCCCACAGCCCGTGGGGCTGCGGGCTTTCCGGCGGCCGTCAGCCTCGGCGACACCTGCGACCACGTGGCGCCGCCGCACCAGCCTGCGAAGCATTTTCCGGTAGGGCCGCGTCTCTGGCGACAGCTCCCACGCCCGAAGAGCCAGGAGGGAAAGCCGTGCCTCGTTGGAAAGCTCTTTGGCAGCCGCTCGCGTGGCCCCAGAGCCCGTGGGGCTGCGGGCTTTCCGGCGGCCGTCAGCCTTGGCGACACCGGCGCCCATGTGGCGCCGCCGCGCCAGCCTGCGAAGCATTTTCCGGTAGGGCCGCGTCTCTGGCGACAGCTCCCACGCCCGAAGAGCCAGGAGGGAAAGCCGTGCCTCGTTGGAAAGCTCTTTGGCAGCCGCTCGCGTGGCCCCACAGCCCGTGGGGCTGCGGGCTTTCCGGCGGCCGTCAGCCTCGGCGACACCAGTGCCCACGTGGCGCCGCCGCGCCAGCCTGCGAAGCATTTTCCGGTAGGGCCGCGTCTCTGGCGACAGCTCCCACGCCCGAAGAGCCAGGAGGGAAAGCCGTGCCTCGTTGGAAAGCTCTTTGGCAGCCGCTCGCGTGGCCCCAGAGCCCGTGGGGCTGCGGGCTTTCCGGCGGCCGTCAGCCTCGGCGACACCTGCGACCACGTGGCGCCGCCGCGCCAGCCTGCGAAGCATTTTCCGGTAGGGCCGCGTCTCTGGCGACAGCTCCCACGCCCGAAGAGCCAGGAGGGAAAGCCGTGCCTCGTTGGAAAGCTCTTTGGCAGCCGCTCGCGTGGCCCCACAGCCCGTGGGGCTGCGGGCTTTCCGGCGGCCGTCAGCCTCGGCGACACCTGCGACCACGTGGCGCCGCCGCGCCAGCCTGCGAAGCATTTTCCGGTAGGGCCGCCTCTCTGGCGACAGCTCCCACGCCCGAAGAGCCAGGAGGGAAAGCCGTGCCTCCTTGGAAAGCTCTTTGGCAGCCGCTCGCGTGGCCCCACAGCCCGTGGGGCTGCGGGCTTTCCGGCGGCCGTCAGCCTCGGCGACACCGGCGCCCACGTGGCGCCGCCGTGCCAGCCTGCGAAGCATTTTCCGGTAGGGCCGCGGCTGTGGCGACAGCTCCCACGCCCGAAGAGCCAGGAGGGAATGCCGTGCCTCGTTGGAAAGCTCTTTGGCAGCCGCTCGCATGGCCCCATAGCCCGTGGGGCTGCGGGCTTTCCGGCGGCCATCAGCCTCGGCGACACCAGGGCACACGTGGCGCCGCCGCGCCAGCCTGCGAAGCATTTTCCGGTAGGACCGCGGCTCTGGCGACAGCTCCCACGCCCGAAGATCCAGGAGGGAAAGCCGTGCCTCGTTGGAAAGCTCTTTGGCAGCCGCTCGCGTGGCCCCGCAGCCCGTGGGGCTGCGGGCTTTCCGGCGGCCGTCAGCCTCGGCGACACCGGCGCCCACGTGGCGCCGCCGTGCCAGCCTGCGAAGCATTTTCCGGTAGGGCCGCGTCTCTGGCGACAGCTCCCACGCCCGAAGAGCCAGGAGGGAAAGCCATGCCTCGTTGGAAAGCTCTTTGGCAGCCGCTCGCGTGGCCCCACAGCCCGTGGGGCTGCGGGCTTTCCGGCGGCCGTCAGCCTCGGCGACACCTGCGACCACGTGGCGCCGTGGCGCCAGCCTGCGAAGCATTTTCCGGTAGGGCCGCGGCTCTGGTGACAGCTCCCCCACCCGAAGAGCCAGGAGGGAAAGCCGTGCCTCGTTGGAAACCTCTTTGGCAGCCGCTCGCGTGGCCCCACAGCCCGTGGGGCTGCGGGCTTTCCGGCGGCCGTCAGCCTCGGCGACACCGGCGCCCACGTGGCGCCGCCGCGCCAGCCTGCGAAGCATTTTCCGGTAGGGCCGCGTCTCTGGCGACAGCTCCCACGCCCGAAGAGCCAGGAGGGAAAGCCGTGCCTCGTTGGAAAGCTCTTTGGCAGCCGCTCGCGTGGCCCCACAGCCCGTGGGGCTGCGGGCTTTCCGGCGGCCGTCAGCCTCGGCGACAACTGCGACCACGTGGCGCCGCCGCGCCAGCCTGCGAAGCATTTTCCGGTAGGGCCGCGGCTCTGGCGACAGCTCCCACGCCCGAAGAGCCAGGAGGGAAAGCCGTGCCTCGTTGGAAAGCTCTTTGGCAGCCGCTCGCGTGGCCCCACAGCCCGTGGGGCTGCGGGCTTCCCGGCGGCCGTCAGCCTCGGCGACACCGGCGCCCACGTGGCGCCGCCGCGCCAGCCTGCGAAGCATTTTCCGGTAGGGCCGCGGCTCTGGCGAGAGCTCCCACGCCCAAAGAGCCAGGAGGGAAAGCCATGCCTCGTTGGAAAGCTCTTTGGCAGCCGCTCGCGTGGCCCCACAGCCCGTGGGGCTGCGGGCTTTCCGGCGGCCGTCAGCCTTGGCGACACCTGCGACCACGTGGCGCCGCGGCGCCAGCCTGCGAAGCATTTTCCGGTAGGGCCGCGGCTGTGGCGACAGCTCCCACGCCCGAAGAGCCAGGAGGGAAAGCCGTGCCTCGTTGGAAACCTCTTTGGCAGCCGCTCGCGTGGCCCCACAGCCCGTGGGGCTGCGGGCTTTCCGGCGGAGGTCAGCCTCGGCAATACCGGCGCCCACGTGGCGCCGCCACGCCAGCCTGCGAAGCATTTTCCGGTAGGGCCGCGTCTCTGGCGACAGCTCCCACGCCCGAAGAGCCAGGAGGGAAAGCCGTGCCTCGTTGGAAAGCTCTTTGGCAGCCGCTCGCGTGGCCCCACAGCCCGTGGGGCTGCGGGCTTTCCGGCGGCCGTCAGCCTCGGCGACACCGGCGCCCACGTGGCGCCGCCGCGCCAGCCTGCGAAGCATTTTCCGGTAGGGCTGCGGCTCTGGCGACAGCTCCCACGCCCGAAGAGCCAGGAGGGAAAGCCGTGCCTCGTTGGAAAGCTCTTTGGCAGCCGCTCGCGTGGCCCCAGAGCCCGTGGGGCTGCGGGCTTTCCGGCGGCCGTCAGCCTTGGCGACACCGGCGCCCATGTGGCGCCGCCGCGCCAGCCTGCGAAGCATTTTCCGGTAGGGCCGCGTCTCTGGCGACAGCTCCCACGCCCGAAGAGCCAGGAGGGAAAGCCGTGCCTCGTTGGAAAGTTCTTTGGCAGCCGCTCGCGTGGCCCCACAGCCCGTGGGGCTGCGGGCTTTCCGGCGGCCGTCAGCCTCGGCGACACCGGCGCCCACGTGGCGCCGCCGCGCCAGCCTGCGAAGCATTTTCCGGTAGGGCCGCGTCTCTGGCGACAGCTCCCACGCCCGAAGAGCCAGGAGGGAAAGCCGTGCCTCGTTGGAAAGCTCTTTGGCAGCCGCTCGCGTGGCCCCAGAGCCCGTGGGGCTGCGGGCTTTCCGGCGGCCGTCAGCCTCGGCGACACCTGCGACCACGTGGCGCCGCCGCGCCAGCCTGCGAAGCATTTTCCGGTAGGGCCGCGTCTCTGGCGACAGCTCCCACGCCCGAAGAGCCAGGAGGGAAAGCCGTGCCTCGTTGGAAAGCTCTTTGGCAGCCGCTCGCGTGGCCCCACAGCCCGTGGGGCTGCGGGCTTTCCGGCGGCCGTCAGCCTCGGCGACACCGGCGCCCACGTGGCGCCGCCACGCCAGCCTGCAAAGCATTTTCCGGTAGGGCCGCGTCTCTGGCGACAGCTCCCACGCCCGAAGAGCCAGGAGGGAAAGCCGTGCCTCGTTGGAAAGCTCTTTGGCAGCCGCTCGCGTGGTCCTACAGCCCGTGGGGCTGCGGGCTTTCCGGCGGCCGTCAGCCTGGGCGACACCGGCGCCCACGTGGCGCCGCCGCGCCAGCCTGCGAAGCATTTTCCGGTAGGGCCGCGTCTCTGGCGACAGCTCCCACGCCCGAAGATCCAGGAGGGAAAGCCGTGCCTCGTTGGAAAGCTCTTTGGCAGCCGCTCGCGTGGCCCCGCAGCCCGTGGGGCTGCGGGCTTTCCGGCGGCCGTCAGCCTCGGCGACACCGGCGCCCACGTGGCGCCGCCGTGCCAGCCTGCGAAGCATTTTCCGGTAGGGCCGCGTCTCTGGCGACAGCTCCCACGCCCGAAGAGCCAGGAGGGAAAGCCATGCCTCGTTGGAAAGCTCTTTGGCAGCCGCTCGCGTGGCCCCACAGCCCGTGGGGCTGCGGGCTTTCCGGCGGCCGTCAGCCTCGGCGACACCTGCGACCACGTGGCGCCGCGGCGCCAGCCTGCGAAGCATTTTCCGGTAGGGCCGCGGCTCTGGTGACAGCTCCCCCACCCGAAGAGCCAGGAGGGAAAGCCGTGCCTCGTTGGAAAGCTCTTTGGCAGCCGCTCGCGTGGCCCCACAGCCCGTGGGGCTGCGGGCTTTCCGGCGGCCGTCAGCCTCGGCGACAACTGCGACCACGTGGCGCCGCCGCGCCAGCCTGCGAAGCATTTTCCGGTAGGGCCGCGGCTCTGGCGACAGCTCCCACGCCCGAAGAGCCAGGAGGGAAAGCCGTGCCTCGTTGGAAAGCTCTTTGGCAGTTGCTCGCGTGGTCCTACAGCCCGTGGGGCTGCGGGCTTTCCGGCGGCCGTCAGCCTCGGCGACACCGGCGCCCACGTGGCGCCGCCGCGCCAGCCTGCGAAGCATTTTCCGGTAGGGCCGCGGCTGTGGCGAGAGCTCCCACGCCCAAAGAGCCAGGAGGGAAAGCCGTGCCTCGTTGGAAAGCTCTTTGGCAGCCGCTCGCGTGGCCCCACAGCCCGTGGGGCTGCGGGCTTTCCGGCGGCCGTCAGCCTTGGCGACACCTGCGACCACGTGGCGCCGCGGCGCCAGCCTGCGAAGCATTTTCCGGTAGGGCCGCGGCTCTGGCGACAGCTCCCCCACCCGAAGAGCCAGGAGGGAAAGCCGTGCCTCGTTGGAAAGCTCTTTGGCAGCCGCTCGCGTGGCCCCACAGCCCGTGGGGCTGCGGGCTTTCCGGCGGCCGTCAGCCTCGGCGACACCGGCGACCACGTGGCGCCGCCGCGCCAGCCTGCGAAGCATTTTCCGGTAGGGCCGCGTCTCTGGCGACAGCTCCCACGCCCGAAGAGCCAGGAGGGAAAGCCGTGCCTCGTTGGAAAGCTCTTTGGCAGCCGCTCGCGTGGCCCCACAGCCCGTGGGGCTGCGGGCTTTCCGGCGGCCGTCAGCCTCGGCGACAACTGCGACCACGTGGCGCCGCCGCGCCAGCCTGCGAAGCATTTTCCGGTAGGGCCGCGGCTCTGGCGACAGCTCCCACGCCCGAAGAGCCAGGAGGGAAAGCCGTGCCTCGTTGGAAAGCTCTTTGGCAGCCGCTCGCGTGGCCCCAGAGCCCGTGGGGCTGCGGGCTTTTCGGCGGCCGTCAGCCTCGGCGACACCAGTGCCCACGTGGCGCCGCCGCGCCAGCCTGCGAAGCATTTTCCGGTAGGGCCGCGTCTCTGGCGACAGCTCCCACGCCCGAAGAGCCAGGAGGGAAAGCCGTGCCTCGTTGGAAAGCTCTTTGGCAGCCGCTCGAGTGGCCCCACAGCCCGTGGGGCTGCGGGCTTTCCGGCGGCCATCAGCCTCGGCGACACCTGCGACCACGTGGCGCCGCGGCGCCAGCCTGCGAAGCATTTTCCGGTAGGGCCGCGGCTCTGGCCACAGCTCCCACGCCCGAAGAGCCAGGAGGGAAAGCCGTGCCTCATTGGAAAGCTCTTTGGCAGCCGCTCGCGTGGCCCCACAGCCCGTGGGGCTGCGGGCTTTCCGGCGGCCGTCAGCCTCGGCGACACCTGCGCCCACGTGGCGCCGCCGCGCCAGCCTGCGAAGCATTTTCCGGTAGGGCCGCGGCTGTGGCGAGAGCTCCCACGCCCAAAGAGCCAGGAGGGAAAGCCGTGCCTCGTTGGAAAGCTCTTTGGCAGCCGCTCGCGTGGCCCCACAGCCCGTGGGGCTGCGGGCCTTCTGGCAGCCGTCAGCCTCGGCGCCACCGGCGCCCACGTGTCGCCGCCGCGCCAGCCTGCGAAGCATTTTCCGGTAGGGCCGCGTCTCTGGCGACAGCTCCCACGCCCGAAGAGCCAGGAGGGAAAGCCATGCCTCGTTGGAAAGCTCTTTGGCAGCCGCTCGCGTGGCCCCACAGCCCGTGGGGCTGCGGGCTTTCCGGCGGCCGTCAGCCTCGGCGACACCTGCGCCCACGTGGCGCCGCCGCACCAGCCTGCGAAGCATTTTCCGGTAGGGCCGCGGCTGTGGCGACAGCTCCCACGCCCGAAGAGCCAGGAGGGAAAGCCGTGCCTCGTTGGAAAGCTCTTTGGCAGCCGCTCGCGTGGCCCCAGAGCCCGTGGGGCTGCGGGCCTTCCGGCAGCCGTCAGCCTCGGCGCCACCGGCGCCCACGTGTCGCCGCCGCGCCAGCCTGCGAAGCATTTTCCGGTAGGGCCGCGTCTCTGGCGACAGCTCCCACGCCCGAAGAGCCAGGAGGGAAAGCCGTGCCTCGTTGGAAAGCTCTTTGGCAGCCGCTCGCGTGGCCCCACAGCCCGTGGGGCTGCGGGCTTTCCGGCGGCCGTCAGCCTCGGCGACACCTGCGCCCACGTGGCGCCGCCGCACCAGCCTGCGAAGCATTTTCAGGTAGGGCCGCGGCTGTGGCGACAGCTCCCACGCCCGAAGAGCCAGGAGGGAAAGCCGTGCCTCGTTGGAAACCTCTTTGGCAGCCGCTCGCGTGGCCCCACAGCCCGTGGGGCTGCGGGCTTTCCGGCGGCTGTCAGGCTCGGCGACACCTGCGACCACGTGGCGCCGCCGCGCCAGCCTGCGAAGCATTTTCCGGTAGGGCCGCGGCTGTGGCGACAGCTCCCACGCCCGAAGAGCCAGGAGGGAAAGCCGTGCCTCGTTGGAAAGCTCTTTGGCAGCCGCTCGCGTGGTCCTACAGCCCGTGGGGCTGCGGGCTTTCCGGCGGAGGTCAGCCTCAGCAATACCGGCGCCCACGTGGCGCCGCCGCGCCAGCCTGCGAAGCATTTTCCGGTAGGGCCGCGTCTCTGGCGACAGCTCCCACGCCCGAAGAGCCAGGAGGGAAAGCCGTGCCTCGTTGGAAAGCTCTTTGGCAGCCGCTCGCGTGGCCCCACAGCCCGTGGGGCTGCGGGCTTTCCGGCGGCCGTCAGCCTCGGCGACACCGGCGCCCACGTGGCGCCGCTGCGCCAGCCTGCGAAGCATTTTCCGGTAGGGCCGCGGCTCTGGCGACAGCTCCCACGCCCGAAGAGCCAGGAGGGAAAGCCGTGCCTCGTTGGAAACCTCTTTGGCAGCCGCTCGCGTGGCCCCACAGCCCGTGGGGCTGCGGGCTTTCCGGCGGCCGTCAGCCTCGGCGACACCTGCGCCCACGTGGCGCCGCCGCGCCAGCCTGCGAAGCATTTTCCGGTAGGGCCGCGTCTCTGGTGACAGCTCCCACGCCCGAAGAGCCAGGAGGGAAAGCCGTGCCTCGTTGGAAAGCTCTTTGGCAGCCGCTCGCGTGGCCCCACAGCCCGTGGGGCTGCGGGCTTTCCGGCGGCCGTCAGCCTCGGCGCCACCGGCGCCCACGTGTCGCCGCCGCGCCAGCCTGCGAAGCATTTTCCGGTAGGGCCGCGTTTCTGTCGACAGCTCCCACGCCTGAAGAGCCAGGAGGGAAAGCCGTGCCTCGTTGGAAAGCTCTTTGGCAGCCGCTCGCGTGGCCCCACAGCCCGTGGGGCTGCGGGCTTTCCGGCGGCCGTCAGCCTCGGCGACACCAGTGCCCACGTGGCGCCGCCGCGCCAGCCTGCGAAGCATTTTCCGGTAGGGACGCGGCTGTGGCGACAGCTCCCACGCCCGAAGAGCCAGGAGGGAAAGCCGTGCCTCGTTGGAAAGCTCTTTGGCAGCCGCTCGCGTGGTCCTACAGCCCGTGGGGCTGCGGGCTTTCCGGCGGAGGTCAGCCTCGGCAATACCGGCGCCCACGTGGCGCCGCCGCGCCAGCCTGCGAAGCATTTTCCGGTAGGGCCGCGTCTCTGGCGACAGCTCCCACGCCCGAAGAGCCAGGAGGGAAAGCCGTGCCTCGTTGGAAAGCTCTTTGGCAGCCGCTCGCGTGGCCCCACAGCCCGTGGGGCTGCGGGCTTTCCGGCGGCCGTCAGCCTCGGCGACACCGGCGCCCACGTGGCGCCGCTGCGCCAGCCTGCGAAGCATTTTCCGGTAGGGCCGCGTCTCTGGCGACAGCTCCCACGCCCGAAGAGCCAGGAGGGAAAGCCGTGCCTCGTTGGAAAGCTCTTTGGCAGCCGCTCGCGTGGCCCCAGAGCCCGTGGGGCTGCGGGCTTTCCGGCGGCCGTCAGCCTCGGCGACACCTGCGCCCACGTGGCGCTGCCGCGCCAGCCTGCGAAGCATTTTCCGGTAGGGCCGCGTCTCTGGCGACAGCTCCCACGCCCGAAGAGCCAGGAGGGAAAGCCGTGCCTCGTTGGAAAGCTCTTTGGCAGCCGCTCGCGTGGCCCCAGAGCCCGTGGGGCTGCGGGCTTTCCGGCGGCCGTCAGCCTTGGCGACACCGGCGCCCATGTGGCGCCGCCGCGCCAGCCTGCGAAGCATTTTCCGGTAGGGCCGCGTCTCTGGCGACAGCTCCCACGCCCGAAGAGCCAGGAGGGAAAGCCATGCCTCGTTGGAAAGCTCTTTGGCAGCCGCTCGCGTGGCCCCACAGCCCGTGGGGCTGCGGGCTTTCCGGCAGCCGTCAGCCTCGGCGCCACCGGCGCCCACGTGTCGCCGCCGCGCCAGCCTGCGAAGCATTTTCCGGTAGGGCCGCGTTTCTGTCGACAGCTCCCACGCCCGAAGAGCCAGGAGGGAAAGCCGTGCCTCGTTGGAAAGCTCTTTGGCAGCCGCTCGCGTGGCCCCACAGCCCGTGGGGCTGCGGGCTTTCCGGCGGCCGTCAGCCTCGGCGACACCAGTGCCCACGTGGCGCCGCCACGCCAGCCTGCGAAGCATTTTCCGGTAGGGCCGCGGCTGTGGCGACAGCTCCCACGCCCGAAGAGCCAGGAGGGAAAGCCGTGCCTCGTTGGAAAGCTCTTTGGCAGCCGCTCGCGTGGTCCTACAGCCCGTGGGGCTGCGGGCTTTCTGGCGGAGGTCAGCCTCGGCAATACCGGCGCCCACGTGGCGCCGCCGCGCCAGCCTGCGAAGCATTTTCCGGTAGGGCCGCGTCTCTGGCGACAGCTCCCACGCCCGAAGAGCCAGGAGGGAAAGCCGTGCCTCGTTGGAAAGCTCTTTGGCAGCCGCTCGCGTGGCCCCACAGCCCGTGGGGCTGCGGGCTTTCCGGCGGCCATCAGCCTCGGCGACACCGGCGCCCACGTGGCGCCGCTGCGCCAGCCTGCGAAGCATTTTCCGGTAGGGCCGCGTCTCTGGCGACAGCTCCCACGCCCGAAGAGCCAGGAGGGAAAGCCGTGCCTCGTTGGAAAGCTCTTTGGCAGCCGCTCGCGTGGCCCCAGAGCCCGTGGGGCTGCGGGCTTTCCGGCGGCCGTCAGCCTCGGCGACACCGGCGCCCACGTGGCGCCGCCGCGCCAGCCTGCGAAGCATTTTCCGGTAGGGCCGCGGCTCTGGCGACAGCTCCCACGCCCGAAGAGCCAGGAGGGAAAGCCGTGCCTCGTTGGAAAGCTCTTTGGCAGCCGCTCGCGTGGCCCCATAGCCCGTGGGGCTGCGGGCTTTCCGGCGGCCGTCAGCCTTGGCGACACCGGCGCCCATGTGGCGCCGCCGCGCCAGCCTGCGAAGCATTTTCCGGTAGGGCCGCGTCTCTGGCGACAGCTCCCACGCCCGAAGAGCCAGGAGGGAAAGCCGTGCCTCGTTGGAAAGCTCTTTGGCAGCCGCTCGCGTGGCCCCACAGCCCGTGGGGCTGCGGGCTTTCCGGCGGCCGTCAGCCTCGGCGACACCGGCGCCCACGTGGCGCCGCCGCGCCAGCCTGCGAAGCATTTTCCGGTAGGGCCGCGTCTCTGGCGACAGCTCCCACGCCCGAAGAGCCAGGAGGGAAAGCCGTGCCTCGTTGGAAAGCTCTTTGGCAGCCGCTCGCGTGGCCCCACAGCCCGTGGGGCTGCGGGCTTTCCGGCGGCCGTCAGCCTCGGCGACACCTGCGACCACGTGGCGCCGCCGCGCCAGCCTGCGAAGCATTTTCCGGTAGGGCCGCGTCTCTGGCGACAGTCCCACGCCCGAAGAGCCAGGAGGGAAAGCCGTGCCTCGTTGGAAAGCTCTTTGGCAGCCGCTCGCGTGGCCCCACAGCCCGTGGGGCTGCGGGCTTTCCGGCGGCCGTCAGCCTCGGCGACACCGGCGCCCACGTGGCGCCGCCACGCCAGCCTGCGAAGCATTTTCCGGTAGGGCCGCGTCTCTGGCGACAGCTCCCACGCCCGAAGAGCCAGGAGGGAAAGCCGTGCCTCGTTGGAAAGCTCTTTGGCAGCCGCTCGCGTGGTCCTACAGCCCGTGGGGCTGCGGGCTTTCCGGCGGCCGTCAGCCTGGGCGACACCGGCGCCCACGTTGCGCCGCCGCGCCAGCCTGCGAAGCATTTTCCGGTAGGGCCGCGTCTCTGGCGACAGCTCCCACGCCCGAAGATCCAGGAGGGAAAGGCGTGCCTCGTTGGAAAGCTCTTTGGCAGACGCTCGCGTGGCCCCGCAGCCCGTGGGGCTGCGGGCTTTCCGGCGGCCGTCAGCCTCGGCGACACCGGCGCCCACGTGGCGCCGCCGTGCCAGCCTGCGAAGCATTTTCCGGTAGGGCCGCGTCTCTGGCGACAGCTCCCACGCCCGAAGAGCCAGGAGGGAAAGCCATGCCTCGTTGGAAAGCTCTTTGGCAGCCGCTCGCGTGGCCCCACAGCCCGTGGGACTGCGGGCTTTCCGGCGGCCGTCAGCCTCGGCGACACCTGCGACCACGTGGCGCCGCGGCGCCAGCCTGCGAAGCATTTTCCGGTAGGGCCGCGGCTCTGGTGACAGCTCCCACGCCCGAAGAGCCAGGAGGGAAAGCCGTGCCTCGTTGGAAACCTCTTTGGCAGCCGCTCGCGTGGCCCCACAGCCCGTGGGGCTGCGGGCTTTCCGGCGGCCGTCAGCCTCGGCGACAACTGCGACCACGTGGCGCCGCCGCGCCAGCCTGCGAAGCATTTTCCGGTAGGGCCGCGGCTCTGGCGACAGCTCCCACGCCCGAAGAGCCAGGAGGGAAAGCCGTGCCTCGTTGGAAAGCTCTTTGGCAGTTGCTCGCGTGGTCCTACAGCCCGTGGGGCTGCGGGCTTTCCGGCGGCCGTCAGCCTCGGCGCCACCGGCGCCCACGTGGCGCCGCCGCGCCAGCCTGCGAAGCATTTTCGAGTAGGGCCGCGGCTGTGGCGAGAGCTCCCACGCCCAAAGAGCCAGGAGGGAAAGCCGTGCCTCGTTGGAAAGCTCTTTGGCAGCCGCTCGCGTGGCCCCACAGCCCGTGGGGCTGCGGGCTTTCCGGCGGCCGTCAGCCTTGGCGACACCTGCGACCACGTGGCGCCGCGGCGCCAGCCTGCGAAGCATTTTCCGGTAGGGCCGCGGCTCTGGTGACAGCTCCCCCACCCGAAGAGCCAGGAGGGAAAGCCGTGCCTCGTTGGAAAGCTCTTTGGCAGCCGCTCGCGTGGCCCCACAGCCCGTGGGGCTGCGGGCTTTCCGGCGGCCGTCAGCCTCGGCGACACCGGCGACCACGTGGCGCCGCCGCGCCAGCCTGCGAAGCATTTTCCGGTAGGGCCGCGTCTCTGGCGACAGCTCCCACGCCCGAAGAGCCAGGAGGGAAAGCCGTGCCTCGTTGGAAAGCTCTTTGGCAGCCGCTCGCGTGGCCCCACAGCCCGTGGGGCTGCGGGCTTTCCGGCGGCCGTCAGCCTCGGCGACAACTGCGACCACGTGGCGCCGCCGCGCCAGCCTGCGAAGCATTTTCCGGTAGGGCCGCGGCTCTGGCGACAGCTCCCACGCCCGAAGAGCCAGGAGGGAAAGCCGTGCCTCGTTGGAAAGCTCTTTGGCAGCCGCTCGCGTGGCCCCAGAGCCCGTGGGGCTGCGGGCTTTTCGGCGGCCGTCAGCCTCGGCGACACCAGTGCCCACGTGGCGCCGCCGCGCCAGCCTGCGAAGCATTTTCCGGTAGGGCCGCGTCTCTGGCGACAGCTCCCACGCCCGAAGATCCAGGAGGGAAAGCCGTGCCTCGTTGGAAATCTCTTTGGCAGCTGCTCGAGTGGCCCCACAGCCCGTGGGGCTGCGGGCTTTCCGGCGGCCATCAGCCTCGGCGACACCTGCGACCACGTGGCGCCGCGGCGCCAGCCTGCGAAGCATTTTCCGGTAGGGCCGCGGCTCTGGCCACAGCTCCCACGCCCGAAGAGCCAGGAGGGAAAGCCGTGCCTCATTGGAAAGCTCTTTGGCAGCCGCTCGCGTGGCCCCACAGCCCGTGGGGCTGCGGGCTTTCCGGCGGCCGTCAGCCTCGGCGACACCTGCGCCCACGTGGCGCCGCCGCGCCAGCCTGCGAAGCATTTTCCGGTAGGGCCGCGGCTGTGGCGAGAGCTCCCACGCCCAAAGAGCCAGGAGGGAAAGCCGTGCCTCGTTGGAAAGCTCTTTGGCAGCCGCTCGCGTGGCCCCACAGCCCGTGGGGCTGCGGGCCTTCTGGCAGCCGTCAGCCTCGGCGCCACCGGCGCCCACGTGTCGCCGCCGCGCCAGCCTGCGAAGCATTTTCCGGTAGGGCCGCGTCTCTGGCGACAGCTCCCACGCCCGAAGAGCCAGGAGGGAAAGCCATGCCTCGTTGGAAAGCTCTTTGGCAGCCGCTCGCGTGGCCCCACAGCCCGTGGGGCTGCGGGCTTTCCGGCGGCCGTCAGCCTCGGCGACACCTGCGCCCACGTGGCGCCGCCGCACCAGCCTGCGAAGCATTTTCCGGTAGGGCCGCGGCTGTGGCGACAGCTCCCACGCCCGAAGAGCCAGGAGGGAAAGCCGTGCCTCGTTGGAAAGCTCTTTGGCAGCCGCTCGCGTGGCCCCAGATCCCGTGGGGCTGCGGGGCTTCCGGCAGCCGTCAGCCTCGGCGCCACCGGCGCCCACGTGTCGCCGCCGCGCCAGCCTGCGAAGCATTTTCCGGTAGGGCCGCGTCTCTGGCGACAGCTCCCACGCCCGAAGAGCCAGGAGGGAAAGCCGTGCCTCGTTGGAAACCTCTTTGGCAGCCGCTCGCGTGGCCCCACAGCCCGTGGGGCTGCGGGCTTTCCGGCGGCCGTCAGGCTCGGCGACACCTGCGACCACGTGGCGCCGCCGCGCCAGCCTGCAAAGCATTTTCCGGTAGGGCCGCGTCTCTGGCGACAGCTCCCACGCCCGAAGAGCCAGGAGGGAAAGCCGTGCCTCATTGGAAAGCTCTTTGGCAGCCACTCGCGTGGCCCCACAGCCCGTGGGGCTGCGGGCTTTCCGGCGGCCGTCAGCCTGGGCGACACCGGCGCCCACGTGGCGCCGCCGCGCCAGCCTGCGAAGCATTTTCCGGTAGGGCCGCGTCTCTGGCGACAGCTCCCACGCCCGAAGATCCAGGAGGGAAAGCCGTGCCTCGTTGGAAAGCTCTTTGGCAGCCGCTCGCGTGGCCCCGCAGCCCGTGGGGCTGCGGGCTTTCCGGCGGCCGTCAGCCTCGGCGCCACCGGCGCCCACGTGGCGCCGCCGTGCCAGCCTGCGAAGCATTTTCCGGTAGGGCCGCGTCTCTGGCGACAGCTCCCACGCCCGAAGAGCCAGGAGGGAAAGCCATGCCTCGTTGGAAAGCTCTTTGGCAGCCGCTCGCGTGGCCCCACAGCCCGTGGGGCTGCGGGCTTTCCGGCAGCCGTCAGCCTCGGCGCCACCGGCGCCCACGTGGCGCCGCCGCGCCAGCCTGCGAAGCATTTTCCGGTAGGGCCGCGTTTCTGTCGACAGCTCCCACGCCCGAAGAGCCAGGAGGGAAAGCCGTGCCTCGTTGGAAAGCTCTTTGGCAGCCGCTCGCGTGGCCCCACAGCCCGTGGGGCTGCGGGCTTTCCGGCGGCCGTCAGCCTCGGCGACACCAGTGCCCACGTGGCGCCGCCACGCCAGCCTGCGAAGCATTTTCCGGTAGGGCCGCGGCTGTGGCGACAGCTCCCACGCCCGAAGAGCCAGGAGGGAAAGCCGTGCCTCGTTGGAAAGCTCTTTGGCAGCCGCTCGCGTGGTCCTACAGCCCGTGGGGCTGCGGGCTTTCCGGCGGAGGTCAGCCTCGGCAATACCGGCGCCCACGTGGCGCCGCCGCGCCAGCCTGCGAAGCATTTTCCGGTAGGGCCGCGTCTCTGGCGACAGCTCCCACGCCCGAAGAGCCAGGAGGGAAAGCCGTGCCTCGTTGGAAAGCTCTTTGGCAGCCGCTCGCGTGGCCCCACAGCCCGTGGGGCTGCGGGCTTTCCGGCGGCCGTCAGCCTCGGCGACACCGGCGCCCACGTGGCGCCGCTGCGCCAGCCTGCGAAGCATTTTCCGGTAGGGCCGCGTCTCTGGCGACAGCTCCCACGCCCGAAGAGCCAGGAGGGAAAGCCGTGCCTCGTTGGAAAGCTCTTTGGCAGCCGCTCGCGTGGCCCCACAGCCCGTGGGGCTGCGGGCTTTCCGGCGGCCGTCAGCCTCGGCGACAACTGCGACCACGTGGCGCCGCCGCGCCAGCCTGCGAAGCATTTTCCGGTAGGGCCGCGTCTCTGGCGACAGCTCCCACGCCCGAAGAGCCAGGAGGGAAAGCCGTGCCTCGTTGGAAAGCTCTTTGGCAGCCGCTCGCATGGCCCCACAGCCCGTGGGGCTGCGGGCTTTCCGGCGGCCGTCAGCCTTGGCGACACCGGCGCCCATGTGGCGCCGCCGCGCCAGCCTGCGAAGCATTTTCCGGTAGGGCCGCGTCTCTGGCGACAGCTCCCACGCCCGAAGAGCCAGGAGGGAATGCCGTGCCTCGTTGGAAAGCTCTTTGGCAGCCGCTCGCATGGCCCCATAGCCCGTGGGGCTGCGGGCTTTCCGGCGGCCATCAGCCTCGGCGACACCAGGGCACACGTGGCGCCGCCGTGCCAGCCTGCGAAGCATTTTCCGGTAGGACCGCGGCTCTGGCGACAGCTCCCACGCCCGAAGAGCCAGGAGGGAAAGCCGTGCCTCGTTGGAAAGCTCTTTGGCAGCCGCTCGCGTGGTCCTACAGCCCGTGGGGCTGCGGGCTTTCCGGCGGCCATCAGCCTGGGCGACACCGGCGCCCACGTGGCGCCGCCGCGCCAGCCTGCGAAGCATTTTCCGGTAGGGCCGCGTCTCTGGCGACAGCTCCCACGCCCGAAGATCCAGGAGGGAAAGCCGTGCCTCGTTGGAAAGCTCTTTGGCAGTCGCTCGCGTGGCCCCGCAGCCCGTGGGGCTGCGGGCTTTCCGGCGGCCGTCAGCCTCGGCGCCACCGGCGCCCACGTGGCGCCGCCGCGCCAGCCTGCGAAGCACTTTCCGGTAGTGCCGCGTCTCTGGCGACAGCTCCCACGCCCGAAGAGCCAGGAGGGAAAGCCATGCCTCGTTGGAAAGCTCTTTGGCAGCCGCTCGCGTGGCCCCACAGCCCGTGGGGCTGCGGGCTTTCCGGCGGCCGTCAGCCTCGGCGACACCTGCGACCACGTGGCGCCGCGGCGCCAGCCTGCGAAGCATTTTCCGGTAGGGCCGCGGCTGTGGCGACAGCTCCCACGCCCGAAGAGCCAGGAGGGAAAGCCGTGCCTCGTTGGAAAGCTCTTTGGCAGCCGCTCGCGTGGCCCCACAGCCCGTGGGGCTGCGGGCTTTCCGGCGGCCGTCAGCCTCGGCGACAACTGCGACCACGTGGCGCCTCCACGCCAGCCTGCGAAGCATTTTCCGGTAGGGCCGCGGCTCTGGCGACAGCTCCCACGCCCGAAGAGCCAGGAGGGAAAGCCGTGCCTCGTTGGAAAGCTCTTTGGCAGCCGCTCGCGTGGCCCCAGAGCCCGTGGGGCTGCGGGCTTTTCGGCGGCCGTCAGCCTCGGCGACACCAGTGCCCACGTGGCGCCGCCGCGCCAGCCTGCGAAGCATTTTCCGGTAGGGCCGCGTCTCTGGCGACAGCTCCCACGCCCGAAGATCCAGGAGGGAAAGCCGTGCCTCGTTGGAAATCTCTTTGGCAGCTGCTCGAGTGGCCCCACAGCCCGTGGGGCTGCGGGCTTTCCGGCGGCCATCAGCCTCGGCGACACCTGCGACCACGTGGCGCCGCGGCGCCAGCCTGCGAAGCATTTTCCGGTACGGCCGCGGCTCTGGCCACAGCTCCCACGCCCGAAGAGCCAGGAGGGAAAGCCGTGCCTCATTGGAAAGCTCTTTGGCAGCCGCTCGCGTGGCCCCACAGCCCGTGGGGCTGCGGGCTTTCCGGCGGCCGTCAGCCTCGGCGACACCTGCGACCACGTGGCGCCGCGGCGCCAGCCTGCGAAGCATTTTCCGGTAGGGCCGCGGCTGTGGCGACAGCTCCCACGCCCGAAGAGCCAGGAGGGAAAGCCGTGCCTCGTTGGAAAGCTCTTTGGCAGCCGCTCGCGTGGTCCTACAGCCCGTGGGGCTGCGGGCTTTCCGGCGGAGGTCAGCCTCGGCAATACCGGCGCCCACGTGGCGCCGCCGCGCCAGCCTGCGAAGCATTTTCCGGTAGGGCCGCGTCTCTGGCGACAGCTCCCACGCCCGAAGAGCCAGGAGGGAAAGCCGTGCCTCGTTGGAAAGCTCTTTGGCAGCCGCTCGCGTGGCCCCACAGCCCGTGGGGCTGCGGGCTTTCCGGCGGCCGTCAGCCTCGGCGACACCGGCGCCCACGTGGCGCCGCCGCGCCAGCCTGCGAAGCATTTTCCGGTAGGGCCGCGTCTCTGGCGACAGCTCCCACGCCCGAAGAGCCAGGAGGGAAAGCCGTGCCTCGTTGGAAAGCTCTTTGGCAGCCGCTCGCGTGGCCCCAGAGCCCGTGGGGCTGCGGGCTTTCCGGCGGCCGTCAGCCCCGGCGACACCTGCGCCCACGTGGCGCCGCCGCGCTAGCCTGCGAAGCATTTTCTGGTAGGGCCGCGTCTCTGGCGACAGCTCCCACGCCCGAAGAGCCAGGAGGGAAAGCCGTGCCTCGTTGGAAACCTCTTTGGCAGCCGCTCGCGTGGCCCCACAGCCCGTGGGGCTGCGGGCTTTCCGGCGGCCGTCAGCCTCGGCGACACCGGCGCCCACGTGGCGCCGCCGCGCCAGCCTGCGAAGCATTTTCCGGTAGGGCCGCGTCTCCGGCGACAGCTCCCACGCCCGAAGAGCCAGGAGGGAAAGCCGTGCCTCGTTGGAAAGCTCTTTGGCAGCCGCTCGCGTGGCCCCACAGCCCGTGGGGCTGCGGGCTTTCCGGCGGCCGTCAGCCTCGGCGACACCGGCGCCCACGTGGCGCCGCCGTGCCAGCCTGCGAAGCATTTTCCGGTAGGGCCGCGTCTCTGGCGACAGCTCCCACGCCCGAAGAGCCAGGAGGGAATGCCGTGCCTCGTTGGAAAGCTCTTTGGCAGCCGCTCGCATGGCCCCATAGCCCGTGGGGCTGCGGGCTTTCCGGCGGCCATCAGCCTCGGCGACACCAGGGCACACGTGGCGCCGCCGTGCCAGCCTGCGAAGCATTTTCCGGTAGGTCCGCGGCTGTGGCGACAGCTCCCACGCCCGAAGATCCAGGAGGGAAAGCCGTGCCTCGTTGGAAAGCTCTTTGGCAGCCGCTCGCGTGGCCCCGCAGCCCGTGGGGCTGCGGGCTTTCCGGCGGCCGTCAGCCTCGGCGCCACCGGCGCCCACGTGGCGCCGCCGTGCCAGCCTGCGAAGCATTTTCCGGTAGGGCCGCGTCTCTGGCGACAGCTCCCACGCCCGAAGAGCCAGGAGGGAAAGCCATGCCTCGTTGGAAAGCTCTTTGGCAGCCGCTCGCGTGGCCCCACAGCCCGTGGGGCTGCGGGCTTTCCGGCGGCCGTCAGCCTCGGCGACACCTGCGACCACGTGGCGCCGCGGCGCCAGCCTGCGAAGCATTTTCCGGTAGGGCCGCGGCTCTGGTGACAGCTCCCACACCCGAAGAGCCAGGAGGGAAAGCCGTGCCTCGTTGGAAACCTCTTTGGCAGCCGCTCGCGTGGCCCCACAGCCCGTGGGGCTGCGGGCTTTCCGGCGGCCGTCAGCCTCGGCGACACCGGCGACCACGTGGCGCCGCGGCGCCAGCCTGCGAAGCATTTTCCGGTAGGGCCGCGTCTCTGGCGACAGCTCCCACGCCCGAAGAGCCAGGAGGGAAAGCCGTGCCTCGTTGGAAAGCTCTTTGGCAGCCGCTCGCGTGGCCCCACAGCCCGTGGGGCTGCGGGCTTTCCGGCGGCCGTCAGCCTCGGCGACAACTGCGACCACGTGGCGCCGCCGCGCCAGCCTGCGAAGCATTTTCCGGTAGGGCCGCGTCTCTGGCGACAGCTCCCACGCCCGAAGAGCCAGGAGGGAAAGCCGTGCCTCGTTGGAAAGCTCTTTGGCAGCCGCTCGCGTGGCCCCACAGCCCGTGGGGCTGCGGGCTTTTCGGCGGCCGTCAGCCTCGGCGACACCAGTGCCCACGTGGCGCCGCCGCGCCAGCCTGCGAAGCATTTTCCGGTAGGGCCGCGTCTCTGGCGACAGCTCCCACGCCCGAAGAGCCAGGAGGGAAAGCCGTGCCTCGTTGGAAATCTCTTTGGCAGCTGCTCGAGTGGCCCCACAGCCCGTGGGGCTGCGGGCTTTCCGGCGGGCCGTCAGCCTCGGCGACACCTGCGCCCACGTGGCGCCGCCGCGCCAGCCTGCGAAGCATTTTCCGGTAGGGGCCGCGGCTCTGGCGACAGCTCCCACGCCCAAAGAGCCAGGAGGGAAAGCCGTGCCTCGTTGGAAAGCTCTTTGGCAGCCCGCTCGCGTGGCCCCACAGCCCGTGGGGCTGCGGGCTTTCCGGCAGCCGTCAGCCTCGGCGCAACCGGCGCCCACGTGTCGCCGCCGCGCCAGCCTGCGAAGCATTTTCCGGTAGGGCCGCGGCTGTGGCGACAGCTCCCACGCCCGAAGAGCCAGGAGGGAAAGCCGTGCCTCGTTGGAAAGCTCTTTGGCAGCCGCTCGCGTGGCCCCACAGCCCGTGGGGCTGCGGGCCTTCCGGCAGCCGTCAGCCTCGGCGCCACCGGCGCCCACGTGTCGCCCCGCCGCGCCAGCCTGCGAAGCATTTTCCGGTAGGGCCGCGTCTCTGGCGACAGCTCCCACGCCCGAAGAGCCAGGAGGGAAAGCCGTGCCTCGTTGGAAAGCTCTTTGGCAGCCGCTCGCGTGGCCCCACAGCCCGTGGGGCTGCGGGCCTTCCGGCAGCCGTCAGCCTCGGCGCCACCGGCGCCCACGTGGCGCCGCCGCGCCAGCCTGCGAAGCATTTTCGGGTAGGGCCGCGTTTCTGTCGACAGCTCCCACGCCCGAAGAGCCAGGAGGGAAAGCCGTGCCTCGTTGGAAAGCTCTTTGGCAGCCGCTCGCGTGGCCCCACAGCCCGTGGGGCTGCGGGCTTTCCGGCGGCCGTCAGCCTCGGCGACACCAGTGCCCATGTGGCGCCGCCACGCCAGCCTGCGAAGCATTTTCCGGTAGGGCCGCGGCTGTGGCGACAGCTCCCACGCCCGAAGAGCCAGGAGGGAAAGCCGTGCCTCGTTGGAAAGCTCTTTGGCAGCCGCTCGCGTGGTCCTACAGCCTGTGGGGCTGCGGGCTTTCCGGCGGAGGTCAGCCTCGGCAATACCGGAGCCCACGTGGCGCCGCCGCGCCAGACTGCGAAGCATTTTCCGGTAGGGCCGCGTCTCTGGCCACAGCTCCCACGCCCGAAGAGCCAGGAGGGAAAGCCGTGCCTCGTTGGAAAGCTCTTTGGCAGCCGCTCGCGTGGCCCCACAGCCCGTGGGGCTGCGGGCTTTCCGGCGGCCGTCAGCCTCGGCGACACCGGCGCCCACGTGGCGCCGCTGCGCCAGCCTGCGAAGCATTTTCCGGTAGGGCCGCGGCTCTGGCGACAGCTCCCACGCCCGAAGATCCAGGAGGGAAAGCCGTGCCTCGTTGGAAAGCTCTTTGGCAGCCGCTCGCGTGGCCCCATAGCCCGTGGGGCTGCGGGCTTTCCGGCGGCCGTCAGCCTCGGCGACACCTGCGACCACGTGGCGCCGCCGCGCCAGCCTGCGAAGCATTTTCCGGTAGGGCCGCGTCTCTGGCGACAGCTCCCACGCCCGAAGAGCCAGGAGGGAAAGCCGTGCCTCGTTGGAAAGCTCTTTGGCAGCCGCTCGCGTGGCCCCACAGCCCGTGGGGCTGCGGGCTTTCCGGCGGCCGTCAGCCTTGGCGACACCGGCGCCCATGTGGCGCCGCCGCGCCAGCCTGCGAAGCATTTTCCGGTAGGGCCGCGTCTCTGGCGACAGCTCCCACGCCCGAAGAGCCAGGAGGGAAAGCCGTGCCTCGTTGGAAAGCTCTTTGGCAGCCGCTCGCGTGGCCCCACAGCCCGTGGGGCTGCGGGCTTTCCGGCGGCCGTCAGCCTCGGCGACACCGGCGCCCACGTGTCGCCGCCGCGCCAGCCTGCGAAGCATTTTCCGGTAGGGCCGCGGCTGTGGCGACAGCTCCCACGCCCGAAGAGCCAGGAGGGAATGCCGTGCCTCGTTGGAAAGCTCTTTGGCAGCCGCTCGCATGGCCCCACAGCCCGTGGGGCTGCGGGCTTTCCGGCGGCCGTCAGCCTCGGCGACACCTGCGCCCACGTGGCGCCGCCGCACCAGCCTGCGAAGCATTTTCCGGTAGGGCCGCGGCTGTGGCGACAGCTCCCACGCCCGAAGAGCCAGGAGGGAAAGCCGTGCCTCGTTGGAAACCTCTTTGGCAGCCGCTCGCGTGGCCCCACAGCCCGTGGGGCTGCGGGCTTTCCGGCGGCCGTCAGCCTCGGCGACACCTGCGACCACGTGGCGCCGCCGCGCCAGCCTGCAAAGCATTTTCCGGTAGGGCCGCGTCTCTGGCGACAGCTCCCACGCCCGAAGAGCCAGGAGGGAAAGCCGTGCCTCATTGGAAAGCTCTTTGGCAGCCGCTCGCGTGGCCCCACAGCCCGTGGGGCTGTGGGCTTTCCGGCGGCTGTCAGCCTCGGCGACACCTGCGCCCACGTGGCGCCGCCGCGCCAGCCTGCGAAGCATTTTCCGGTAGGGCCGCGGCTGTGGCGACAGCTCCCACGCCCGAAGAGCCAGGAGGGAAAGCCGTGCCTCGTTGGAAAGCTCTTTGGCAGCCGCTCGCGTGGCCCCACAGCCCGTGGGGCTGCGGGCTTTCCGGCGGCCATCAGCCTCGGCGACACCGGCGCCCACGTGGCGCCGCGGCGCCAGCCTGCGAAGCATTTTCTGGTAGGGCCGCGGCTGTGGCGACAGCTCCCACGCCCGAAGAGCCAGGACGGAAAGCCGTGCCTCGTTGGAAAGCTCTTTGGCAGCCGCTCGCGTGGTCCTACAGCCCGTGGGGCTGCGGGCTTTCCGGCGGAGGTCAGCCTCGCCAACACCGGCGCCCACGTGGCGCCGCCGCGCCAGCCTGCGAAGCATTTTCCGGTAGGGCCGCGGCTCTGGCGACAGCTCCCACGCCCGAAGAGCCAGGAGGGAAAGCCGTGCCTCGTTGGAAAGCTCTTTGGCAGCCGCTCGCGTGGCCCCACAGCCCGTGGGGCTGCGGGCTTTCCGGCGGCCGTCAGCCTCGGCGACACCTGCGCCCATGTGGCGCCGCGGCGCCAGCCTGCGAAGCATTTTCCGGTAGGGCCGCGGCTCTGGCGACAGCTCCCCCACCCGAAGAGCCAGGAGGGAAAGCCGTGCCTCGTTGGAAAGCTCTTTGGCAGCCGCTCGCGTGGCCCCACAGCCCATGGGTCTGCGGGCTTTCCGGCGGCCGTCAGCCTCGGCGACACCTGCGCCCACGTGGCGCCGCCGCGCCAGCCTGCGAAGCATTTTCCGGTAGGGCCGCGGCTCTGGCGACAGCTCCCACGCCCGAAGAGCCAGGAGGGAAAGCCATGCCTCGTTGGAAAGCTCTTTGGCAGCCGCTCGCGTGGCCCCACAGCCCGTGGGGCTGCGGGCTTTCCGGCGGCCGTCAGCCTCGGCGCCACCGGCGCCCACGTGGCGCCGCCGCGCCAGCCTGCGAAGCATTTTCCGGTAGGGCCGCGGCTGTGGCGACAGCTCCCACGCCCGAAGAGCCAGGAGGGAAAGCCGTGCCTCGTTGGAAAGCTCTTTGGCAGCCGCTCGTATGGCCCCATAGCCCGTGGGGCTGCGGGCTTTCCGGCGGCCATCAGCCTCGGCGACACCAGGGCACACGTGGCGCCGCCGTGCCAGCCTGCGAAGCATTTTCCGGTAGGACCGCGGCTCTGGCGACAGCTCCCACGCCCGAAGAGCCAGGAGGGAAAGCCGTGCCTCGTTGGAAAGCTCTTTGGCAGTTGCTCGCGTGGTCCTACAGCCCGTGGGGCTGCGGGCTTTCCGGCGGCCGTCAGCCTCGGCGACACCGGCGCCCACGTGGCGCCGCCGCGCCAGCCTGCGAAGCATTTTCCGGTAGGGCCGCGTCTCTGGCGACAGCTCCCACGCCCGAAGAGCCAGGAGGGAAAGCCGTGCCTCGTTGGAAAGCTCTTTGGCAGCCGCTCGCGTGGCCCCACAGCCCGTGGGGCTGCGGGCTTTCCGGTGTCCGTCAGCCTCGGCGCCACCGGCGCCCACGTGGCGCCGCCGCGCCAGCCTGCGAAGCATTTTCCGGTAGGGCCGCGTCTCTGGCGACAGCTCCCACGCCCGAAGAGCCAGGAGGGAAAGCCATGCCTCGTTGGAAAGCTCTTTGGCAGCCGCTCGCGTGGCCCCACAGCCCGTGGGGCTGCGGGCTTTCCGGCGGCCGTCAGCCTCGGCGACACCTGCGCCCACGTGGCGCCGCGGCGCCAGCCTGCGAAGCATTTTCCGGTAGGGCCGTGGCTCTGGCGACAGCTCCCACGCCCGAAGAGCCAGGAGGGAAAGCCGTGCCTCGTTGGAAAGCTCTTTGGCAGCCGCTCCGCGTGGTCCTACAGCCCGTGGGGCTGCGGGCTTTCCGGCGGCCATCAGCCTCGGCGACACCGGCGCCCACGTGGCGCCGCCGCGCCAGCCTGCGAAGCATTTTCCGGTAGGGGCCGCGTCTCTGGCGGACAGATCCCACGCCCGAAGAGCCAGGAGGGAAAGCCGTGCCTCGTTGGAAAGCTCTTTGGCAGCCGCTCGCGTGGCCCCACAGCCCGTGGGGCTGCGGGCTTTCCGGTGTCCGTCAGCCTCGGCGCCACCGGCGCCCACGTGGCGCCGCCGCGCCAGCCTGCGAAGCATTTTCCGGTAGGGCCGCGGCTCTGGCGACAGCTCCCACGCCCGAGAGAGCCAGGAGGGAAAGCCATGCCTCGTTGGAAAGCTCTTTGGCAGCCCGCTCGCGTGGCCCCACAGCCCGTGGGGCTGCGGGCTTTCCGGCGGCCGTCAGCCTCGGTGAAACCTG
Organism: Rissa tridactyla; assembly: GCF_028500815.1. Lineage (NCBI taxonomy): Eukaryota > Metazoa > Chordata > Aves > Charadriiformes > Laridae > Rissa > Rissa tridactyla. The sequence continues at coordinate 74,672 of NW_026529618.1, forward strand.
CGCCCACGTGGCGCCGCGGCGCCAGCCTGCGAAGCATTTTCCGGTAGGGCCGTGGCTCTGGCGACAGCTCCCACGCCCGAAGAGCCAGGAGGGAAAGCCGTGCCTCGTTGGAAACCTCTTTGGCAGCTGCTCACGTGGCCCCACAGCCCGTGGGGCTGCGGGCTTTCCGGTGGCCGTCAGCCTCGGCGACACCGGCGCCCACGTGGTGCCGCCACGCCAGCCTGCGAAGCATTTTCCGGTAGGGCCGCAGCTGTGGCGACAGCTCCCACGCCCGAAGAGCCAGGACGGAAAGCCGTGCCTCGTTGGAAAGCTCTTTGGCAGCCGCTCGCGTGGTCCAACAGCCCGTGGGGCTGCGGGCTTTCCGGCGGAGGTCAGCCTCGGCAACACCGGCGCCCACGTGGCGCCCGCCGCGCCAGCCTGCGAAGCATTTTCCGGTAGGGGCCGTGTCTCTGGCGACAGCTCCCACACCCGAAGAGCCAGGAGGGAAAGCCGTGCCTCGTTGGAAAGCTCTTTGGCAGCCGCTCGCGTGGCCCCCACAGCCCGTGGGGCTGCGGGCTTTCCGGCGGCCGTCAGCCTCGGCGACACCTGCGCCCACGTGGCGCCGCGGCGCCAGCCTGCGAAGCATTTTCCGGTAGGGCCGCGGCTCTGGTGACAGCTCCCCCACCCGAAGAGCCAGGAGGGAAAGCCGTGCCTCGTTGGAAAGCTCTTTGGCAGTTGCTCGCGTGGTCCTACAGCCCGTGGGGCTGCGGGCTTTCCGGCGGCCGTCAGCCTCGGCGACACCTGCGCCCACGTGGCGCCGCCGCGCCAGCCTGCGAAGCATTTTCCGGTAGGGCCGCGTCTCTGGCGACAGCTCCCACGCCCGAAGAGCCAGGAGGGAAAGCCGTGCCTCGTTGGAAAGCTCTTTGGCAGCCGCTCGCGTGGCCCCACAGCCCGTGGGGCTGCGGGCTTTCCGGTGTCCGTCAGCCTCGGCGCCACCGGCGCCCACGTGGCGCCGCCGCGCCAGCCTGCGAAGCATTTTCCGGTAGGGCCGCGTCTCTGGCGACAGCTCCCACGCCCGAAGAGCCAGGAGGGAAAGCCATGCCTCGTTGGAAAGCTCTTTGGCAGCCGCTCGCGTGGCCCCACAGCCCGTGGGGCTGCGGGCTTTCCGGCGGCCGTCAGCCTCGGCGACACCTGCGCCCACGTGGCGCCGCCGCGCCAGCCTGCGAAGCATTTTCCGGTAGGGCCGCGGCTCTGGCGACAGCTCCCACGCCCGAAGAGCCAGGAGGGAAAGCCGTGCCTCGTTGGAAAGCTCTTTGGCAGCTGCTCGCGTGGCCCCACAGCCCGTGGGGCTGCGGGCTTTCCGGTGTCCGTCAGCCTCGGCGCCACCGGCGCCCACGTGGCGCCGCCGCGCCAGCCTGCGAAGCATTTTCCGGTAGGGCCGCGTCTCTGGCGACAGCTCCCACGCCCGAAGAGCCAGGAGGGAAAGCCATGCCTCGTTGGAAAGCTCTTTGGCAGCCGCTCGCGTGGCCCCACAGCCCGTGGGGCTGCGGGCTTTCCGGCGGCCGTCAGCCTCGGTGACACCTGCGCCCACGTGGCGCCGCGGCGCCAGCCTGCGAAGCATTTTCCGGTAGGGCCGTGGCTCTGGCGACAGCTCCCACGCCCGAAGAGCCAGGAGGGAAAGCCGTGCCTCGTTGGAAAGCACTTTGGCAGCCGCTCGCGTGGCCCCACAGCCCGTGGGGCTGCGGGCTTTCCGGCGGCCATCAGCCTCGGCGCCACCGGCGCCCACGTGGCGCCGCCGCGCCAGCCTGCGAAGCATTTTCTGGTAGGGCCGCGGCTGTGGCGACAGCTCCCACGCCCGAAGAGCCAGGACGGAAAGCCGTGCCTCGTTGGAAAGCTCTTTGGCAGCCGCTCGCGTGGTCCTACAGCCCGTGGGGCTGCGGGCTTTCCGGCGGCCGTCAGCCTCGGCGCCACCGGCGCCCACGTGGCGCCGCCGCGCCAGCCTGCGAAGCATTTTCCGGTAGGGCCGTGGCTCTGGCGACAGCTCCCACGCCCGAAGAGCCAGGAGGGAAAGCCGTGCCTCGTTGGAAAGCTCTTTGGCAGCCGCTCGCGTGGCCCCACAGCCCGTGGGGCTGCGGGCTTTCCGGCGGCCGTCAGCCTCGGCGACACCTGCGCCCACGTGGCGCCGCGGCGCCAGCCTGCGAAGCATTTTCCGGTAGGGCCGCGTCTCTGGTGACAGCTCCCACGCCCGAAGAGCCAGGAGGGAAAGCCATGCCTCGTTGGAAAGCTCTTTGGCAGCCGCTCGCGTGGCCCCACAGCCCGTGGGGCTGCGGGCTTTCCGGCGGCCGTCAGCCTCGGCGCCACCGGCGCCCACGTGGCGCCGCCGCGCCAGCCTGCGAAGCATTTTCCGGTAGGGCCGCGGCTGTGGCGACAGCTCCCACGCCCGAAGAGCCAGGAGGGAAAGCCGTGCCTCGTTGGAAAGCTCTTTGGCAGCCGCTCGCATGGCCCCATAGCCCGTGGGGCTGCGGGCTTTCCGGCGGCCATCAGCCTCGGCGACACCAGGGCACACGTGGCGCCGCCGTGCCAGCCTGCGAAGCATTTTCCGGTAGGACCGCGGCTCTGGCGACAGCTCCCACGCCCGAAGAGCCAGGAGGGAAAGCCGTGCCTCGTTGGAAAGCTCTTTGGCAGTTGCTCGCGTGGTCCTACAGCCCGTGGGGCTGCGGGCTTTCCGGCGGCCGTCAGCCTCGGCGACACCGGCGCCCACGTGGCGCCGCCGCGCCAGCCTGCGAAGCATTTTCCGGTAGGGCCGTGGCTCTGGCGACAGCTCCCACGCCCGAAGAGCCAGGAGGGAAAGCCGTGCCTCGTTGGAAAGCTCTTTGGCAGCCGCTCGCGTGGTCCTACAGCCCGTGGGGCTGCGGGCTTTCCGGCGGCCATCAGCCTCGGCGACACCGGCGCCCACGTGGCGCCGCCGCGCCAGCCTGCGAAGCATTTTCCGGTAGGGCCGCGTCTCTGGCGACAGCTCCCACGCCCGAAGAGCCAGGAGGGAAAGCCGTGCCTCGTTGGAAACCTCTTTGGCAGCCGCTCGCGTGGCCCCACAGCCCGTGGGGCTGCGGGCTTTCCGGTGTCCGTCAGCCTCGGCGACACCGCCGCCCACGTGGCGCCGCCGCGCCAGCCTGCGAAGCATTTTCCGGTAGGGCCGCGTCTCTGCCGACAGCTCCCACGCCCGAAGAGCCAGGAGGGAAAGCCATGCCTCGTTGGAAAGCTCTTTGGCAGCCGCTCGCGTGGCCCCACAGCCCGTGGGGCTGCGGGCTTTCCGGCGGCCGTCAGCCTCGGCAACACCTGCGCCCACGTGGCGCCGCGGCGCCAGCCTGCGAAGCATTTTCCGGTAGGGCCGTGGCTCTGGCGACAGCTCCCACGCCCGAAGAGCCAGGAGGGAAAGCCGTGCCTCGTTGGAAAGCTCTTTGGCAGCCGCTCGTATGGCCCCATAGCCCGTGGGGCTGCGGGCTTTCCGGCGGCCATCAGCCTCGGCGACACCAGGGCACACGTGGCGCCGCCGTGCCAGCCTGCGAAGCATTTTCCGGTAGGACCGCGGCTCTGGCGACAGCTCCCCACGCCCGAAGAGCCAGGAGGGAAAGCCGTGCCTCGTTGGAAAGCTCTTTGGCAGTTGCTCGCTTGGTCCTACAGCCCGTGGGGCTGCGGGCTTTCCGGCGGCCGTCAGCCTCGGCGACACCGGCGCCCACGTGGCGCCGCCGCGCCAGCCTGCGAAGCATTTTCCGGTAGGGCCGCGTCTCTGGCGACAGCTCCCACGCCCGAAGAGCCAGGAGGGAAAGCCGTGCCTCGTTGGAAAGCTCTTTGGCAGCCGCTCGCGTGGCCCCACAGCCCGTGGGGCTGCGGGCTTTCCGGCGGCCGTCAGCCTCAGCGACACCTGCGCCCACGTGGCGCCGCGGCGCCAGCCTGCGAAGCATTTTCCGGTAGGGCCGCGTCTCTGGTGACAGCTCCCACGCCCGAAGAGCCAGGAGGGAAAGCCATGCCTCGTTGGAAAGCTCTTTGGCAGCCGCTCGCGTGGCCCCACAGCCCATGGGGCTGCGGGCTTTCCGGCGGCCGTCAGCCTCGGCGACACCTGCGCCCACGTGGCGCCGCGGCGCCAGCCTGCGAAGCATTTTCCGGTAGGGCCGTGGCTCTGGCGACAGCTCCCACGCCCGAAGAGCCAGGAGGGAAAGCCGTGCCTCGTTGGAAAGCTCTTTGGCAGCCGCTCGCGTGGTCCTACAGCCCGTGGGGCTGCGGGCTTTCCGGCGGCCATCAGCCTCGGCGACACCGGCGCCCACGTGGCGCCGCCGCGCCAGCCTGCGAAGCATTTTCCGGTAGGGCCGCGTCTCTGGCGACAGCTCCCACGCCCGAAGAGCCAGGAGGGAAAGCCGTGCCTCGTTGGAAAGCTCTTTGGCAGCCGCTCGCGTGGCCCCACAGCCCGTGGGGCTGCGGGCTTTCCGGTGTCCGTCAGCCTCGGCGCCACCGGCGCCCACGTGGCGCCGCCGCGCCAGCCTGCGAAGCATTTTCCGGTAGGGCCGCGTCTCTGGCGACAGCTCCCACGCCCGAAGAGCCAGGAGGGAAAGCCATGCCTCGTTGGAAAGCTCTTTGGCAGCCGCTCGCGTGGCCCCACAGCCCGTGGGGCTGCGGGCTTTCCGGCGGCCGTCAGCCTCGGTGAAACCTGCGCCCACGTGGCGCCGCGGCGCCAGCCTGCGAAGCATTTTCCGGTAGGGCCGTGGCTCTGGCGACAGCTCCCACGCCCGAAGAGCCAGGAGGGAAAGCCGTGCCTCGTTGGAAACCTCTTTGGCAGCTGCTCACGTGGCCCCACAGCCCGTGGGGCTGCGGGCTTTCCGGTGGCCGTCAGCCTCGGCGACACCGGCGCCCACGTGGTGCCGCCACGCCAGCCTGCGAAGCATTTTCCGGTAGGGCCGCAGCTGTGGCGACAGCTCCCACGCCCGAAGAGCCAGGACGGAAAGCCGTGCCTCGTTGGAAAGCTCTTTGGCAGCCGCTCGCGTGGTCCTACAGCCCGTGGGGCTGCGGGCTTTCCGGCGGAGGTCAGCCTCGGCAACACCGGCGCCCACGTGGCGCCGCCGCGCCAGCCTGCGAAGCATTTTCCGGTAGGGCCGTGTCTCTGGCGACAGCTCCCACACCCGAAGAGCCAGGAGGGAAAGCCGTGCCTCGTTGGAAAGCTCTTTGGCAGCCGCTCGCGTGGCCCCACAGCCCGTGGGGCTGCGGGCTTTCCGGCGGCCGTCAGCCTCGGCGCCACCGGCGCCCACGTGGCGCCGCCGCGCCAGCCTGCGAAGCATTTTCCGGTAGGGCCGTGGCTCTGGCGACAGCTCCCACGCCCGAAGAGCCAGGAGGGAAAGCCGTGCCTCGTTGGAAAGCTCTTTGGCAGCCGCTCGCGTGGCCCCAGAGCCCGTGGGGCTGCGGGCTTTCCGGCGGCCGTCAGCCTCGGCGACACCTGCGCCCACGTGGCGCCGCGGCGCCAGCCTGCGAAGCATTTTCCGGTAGGGCCGCGGCTCTGGTGACAGCTCCCCCACCCGAAGAGCCAGGAGGGAAAGCCGTGCCTCGTTGGAAAGCTCTTTGGCAGTTGCTCGCGTGGTCCTACAGCCCGTGGGGCTGCGGGCTTTCCGGCGGCCGTCAGCCCTCGGCGACACCTGCGCCCACGTGGCGCCGCCGCGCCAGCCTGCGAAGCATTTTCCGGTAGGGCCCGCGTCTCTGGCGACAGCTCCCACGCCCGAAGAGCCAGGAGGGAAAGCCGTGCCTCGTTGGAAAGCTCTTTGGCAGCCGCTCGCGTGGCCCCACAGCCCGTGGGGCTGCGGGCTTTCCGGTGTCCGTCAGCCTCGGCGCCACCGGCGCCCACGTGGCGCCGCCGAGCCAGCCTGCGAAGCATTTTCCGGTAGGGCCGCGTCTCTGGCGACAGCTCCCACGCCCGAAGAGCCAGGAGGGAAAGCCATGCCTCGTTGGAAAGCTCTTTGGCAGCCGCTCGCGTGGCCCCACAGCCCGTGGGGCTGCGGGCTTTCCGGCGGCCGTCAGCCTGGGCGACACCTGCGCCCACGTGGCGCCGCCGCGCCAGCCTGCGAAGCATTTTCCCGGTAGGGCCGCGGCTCTGGCGACAGCTCCCACGCCCGAAGAGCCAGGAGGGAAAGCCGTGCCTCGTTGGAAAGCTCTTTGGCAGCTGCTCGCGTGGCCCCACAGCCCGTGGGGCTGCGGGCTTTCCGGTGTCCGTCAGCCTCGGTGACACCTGCGCCCACGTGGCGCCGCGGCGCCAGCCTGCGAAGCATTTTCCGGTAGGGCCGTGGCTCTGGCGACAGCTCCCACGCCCGAAGAGCCAGGAGGGAAAGCCGTGCCTCGTTGGAAAGCACTTTGGCAGCCGCTCGCGTGGCCCCACAGCCCGTGGGGCTGCGGGCTTTCCGGCGGCCGTCAGCCTCGGCACCACCGGCGCCCACGTGGCGCCGCCGCGCCAGCCTGCGAAGCATTTTCTGGTAGGGCCGCGGCTGTGGCGACAGCTCCCCACGCCCGAAGAGCCAGGACGGAAAGCCGTGCCTCGTTGGAAAGCTCTTTGGCAGCCGCTCGCGTGGTCCTACAGCCCGTGGGGCTGCGGGCTTTCCGGCGGCCGTCAGCCTCGGCGCCACCGGCGCCCACGTGGCGCCGCCGCGCCAGCCTGCGAAGCATTTTCCGGTAGGGCCGTGGCTCTGGCGACAGCTCCCACGCCCGAAGAGCCAGGAGGGAAAGCCGTGCCTCGTTGGAAAGCTCTTTGGCAGCCGCTCGCGTGGCCCCACAGCCCGTGGGGCTGCGGGCTTTCCGGCGGCCGTCAGCCTCGGCGACACCTGCGCCCACGTGGCGCCGCGGCGCCAGCCTGCGAAGCATTTTCCGGTAGGGCCGCGTCTCTGGCGACAGCTCCCACGCCCGAAGAGCCAGGAGGGAAAGCCATGCCTCGTTGGAAATCTCTTTTGGCAGCCGCTCGCGTGGCCCCACAGCCCGTGGGGCTGCGGGCTTTCCGGCGGCCGTCAGCCTCGGCGCCACCGGCGCCCACGTGGCGCCGCCCGCGCCAGCCTGCGAAGCATTTTCCGGTAGGGCCGCGGCTGTGGCGACAGCTCCCACGCCCGAAGAGCCAGGAGGGAAAGCCGTGCCTCGTTGGAAAGCTCTTTGGCAGCCGCTCGCATGGCCCCATAGCCCGTGGGGCTGCGGGCTTTCCGGCGGCCATCAGCCTCGGCGACACCAGGGCACACGTGGCGCCGCCGTGCCAGCCTGCGAAGCATTTTCCGGTAGGACCGCGGCTCTGGCGACAGCTCCCACGCCCGAAGAGCCAGGAGGGAAAGCCGTGCCTCGTTGGAAAGCTCTTTGGCAGTTGCTCGCGTGGTCCTACAGCCCGTGGGGCTGCGGGCTTTCCGGCGGCCGTCAGCCTCGGCGACACCGGCGCCCACGTGGCGCCGCCGCGCCAGCCTGCGAAGCATTTTCCGGTAGGGCCCGCGTCACTGGCCGACAGCTCCCACGCCCGAAGAGCCAGGAGGGAAAGCCGTGCCTCGTTGGAAAGCTCTTTGGCAGCCGCTCGCGTGGCCCCACAGCCCGTGGGGCTGCGGGCTTTCCGGTGTCCGTCAGCCTCGGCGGACACCGGCGCCCACGTGGCGCCGCCGCGCCAGCCTGCGAAGCATTTTCCGGTAGGGCCGCGTCTCTGGCGACAGCTCCCACGGCCCGAAGAGCCAGGAGGGAAAGCCATGCCTCGTTGGAAAGCTCTTTGGCAGCCGCTCGCGTGGCCCCACAGCCCGTGGGGCTGCGGGCTTTCCGGCGGCCGTCAGCCTCGGCGACACCTGCGCCCACGTGGCGCCGCCGCGCCAGCCTGCGAAGCATTTTCCGGTAGGGCCGTGGCTCTGGCGACAGCTCCCACGCCCGAAGAGCCAGGAGGGAAAGCCGTGCCTCGTTGGAAAGCTCTTTGGCAGCCGCTCGCGTGGTCCTACAGCCCGTGGGGCTGCGGGCTTTCCGGCGGCCATCAGCCTCGGCGACACCGGCGCCCACGTGGCGCCGCCGCGCCAGCCTGCGAAGCATTTTCCGGTAGGGCCGCGTCTCTGGCGACAGCTCCCACGCCCGAAGAGCCAGGAGGGAAAGCCGTGCCTCGTTGGAAAGCTCTTTGGCAGCCGCTCGCGTGGCCCCACAGCCCGTGGGGCTGCGGGCTTTCCGGTGTCCGTCAGCCTCGGCGACACCGCCGCCCACGTGGCGCCGCCGCGCCAGCCTGCGAAGCATTTTCCGGTAGGGCCGCGTCTCTGCCGACAGCTCCCACGCCCGAAGAGCCAGGAGGGAAAGCCATGCCTCGTTGGAAAGCTCTTTGGCAGCCGCTCGCGTGGCCCACAGCCCGTGGGGCTGCGGGCTTTCCGGCGGCCGTCAGCCTCGGCAACACCTGCGCCCACGTGGCGCCGCGGCGCCAGCCTGCGAAGCATTTTCCGGTAGGGCCGTGGCTCTGGCGACAGCTCCCACGCCCGAAGAGCCAGGAGGGAAAGCCGTGCCTCGTTGGAAAGCTCTTTGGCAGCCGCTCGTATGGCCCCATAGCCCGTGGGGCTGCGGGCTTTCCGGCGGCCATCAGCCTCGGCGACACCAGGGCACACGTGGCGCCGCCGTGCCAGCCTGCGAAGCATTTTCCGGTAGGACCGCGGCTCTGGCGACAGCTCCCACGCCCGAAGAGCCAGGAGGGAAAGCCGTGCCTCGTGGAAAGCTCTTTGGCAGTTGCTCGCTTGGTCCTACAGCCCGTGGGGCTGCGGGCTTTCCGGCGGCCGTCAGCCTCGGCGACACCGGCGCCCACGTGGCGCCGCCGCGCCAGCCTGCGAAGCATTTCTTCCGGTAGGGCCGCGTCTCTGGCGACAGCTCCCACGC
>NW_026529619.1:0-82902 GCF_028500815.1 Rissa tridactyla
CTTTCCCTCCTGGCTCTTCGGGCGTGGGAGCTGTCGCCAGAGCGGCGGCACTACTGGAAAATGCTTCGCAGGCTGGCGCGGCGGCGCCACGTGGGCGCCGGTGTCGCCGAGGCTGACGGCCGCCGGAAAGCCCGCAGCCCCACTTGCTGTGGGGCCACGCGAACGGCTGCCAAAAAGCTTTCCAAGGAGGCACGGCTTTCCCTCCTGGCTCTTCGGGCGTGGGAGCTGTCGCCAGAGCCGCGGCCCTACCGGAAAATTCTTCGCAGGCTGGTGCGGGGGGCGCCACGTGGTCACAGGTGTCGCCGAGGCTGACGGCCGCTGGAAAGCCCGCAGCCCCACTTGCTGTGCGGCCACGCGAGCGGCTGCCAAAGAGCTTTCCAAGGAGGCACGGCTTTCCCTCTTGGCTCTTCGGGCGTGGGAGCTGTCGCCAGAGCCGCGGCCCTACCAGAAAATGCTTCGTAGGCTGGCGTGGCGGCGCCAAGTAGGCATCGGTGTCGCCGAGTCTGACGGCCGCCGGAAAGCCCGCAGCCCCACGGGCTGTGGGGCCACGCGAGCGGCTGCCAAAGAGCTTTCCAACGAGGCACAGCTTTCCCTCCTGGCTCTTCGGGCGTGGGAGCTGTCGCCAGAGCCGCGGCCCTACCGGAAAATGCTTCGCAGGCTGGCGCAGCGGCGCCACGTGAGCGCCGGTGTCGCCGAGGCTGACGGCCGCTGGAAAGCCCGCAGCCCCACTTGCTGTGGGGCCACGCGAACGGCTGCCAAAGAGCTTTCCAACGAGGCACGGCTTTCCCTCCTGGCTCTTCGGGCGTGGGAGCTGTCGCCAGAGCCGCGGCCCTACCGGAAAATGCTTCGCAGGCTGGCGCCGCGGCGCCACGTGGGCGCCGGTGTCGCCGAGGCTGACGGCCGCCGGAAAGCCCGCAGCCCCATGGGCTGTGGGGCCACGCGAGCGGCTGCCAAAGAGCTTTCCAAGGAGGCACGGCTTTCCCTCCTGGCTCTTTGGGCGTGGGAGCTGTCGCCAGAGCCGCGGCCCTACCGGAAAATTCTTCGCAGGCTGGTGCGGGGGCGCCACGGGCGCCACGTGGTCACAGGTGTCGCCAAGGCTGACGGCCGCTGGAAAGCCCACAGCACCACTTGCTGTGGCCACGCGAACGGCTGCCAAAGAGCTTTCCCAACGAGGCAGGGCTTTCCCTCCTGGCTCTTCGGGCGTGGGAGCTGTCGCCAGAGTCCGTGGGGCTGCGGGCTTTCCGGCGGCCGTCAGCCTCGGCGACACCGGTGCACACTTGGCGCCGCCACGCGAGCCTACGAAGCATTTTCCGGTAGGGCCGCGGCTCTGGCGACAGCTCCCACGCCCGAAGAGCCAGGAGGGAAAGCCGTGCCTGCTTGGAAAGCTCTTTGGCAGCCCGCTCGCGTGGCCCCACAGCCCGTGATGCTGCGGGCTTTCCAGCGTCCGTGAGCCTCGGTGACAACTGCGACCACGTGGCGCCCCCGCACCAGCCTGCGAAGCATTTTCCGGTAGGGCCGCGGCTCTGGCGACAGCTCCCACGCCCGAAGAGCCAGGAGGGAAAGCCGTGCCTCCTTGGAAAGCTCTTTGGCAGCCGCTCGCGTGGCCCCACAGCCCGTGGGGCTGCGGGCTTTCCAGCGGCCGTCAGCCTCGGCAACACCGGTGCCCACGTGACGCCGCCGCGCCAGCCTGCGAAGCATTTTCCGGTAGGGCCCGCGGCTCTGGCGACAGCTCCCACGCCCGAAGAGCCAGGAGGGAAAGCCGTGCCTCCTTGGGAAAGCTCTTTGGCAGTCGTTTGCGTGGCCCAACAGCCCGTGGGGCTGCGGGCTTTCCAGCGGCCGTCAGCCTCGGCGACACCAGTGCCCACGTGGCGCCCCCGCGCCAGCCTGCGAAGCATTTTCCGGTAGGGCCGCGGCTCTGGCGACAGCTCCCACGCCCGAAGAGCCAGGAGGGAAAGCCGTGCCTCGTTGGAAAGCTCTTTGGCAGCCGCTCGCGTGGCACCACAGCAAGTGGGGCTGCGGACTTTCCGGCGGCCATCAGCCTCGGCGACACCGGTGCCCACTTGGCGCCCCCACGCAAGCCTGCGAAGCATTTTCCGGTAGGGCCACGGCTCTGGCGACAGCTCTCACGCCCGAAGAGCCAGGAGGGAAAGCCGTGCCTCCTTGGAAAGCTCTTTGGCAGCCGCTCGCGTGGCCCCACAGCCCGTGGGGCTGCGGGCTTTCCGGCGGCCGTCAGCCTCGGCGACACCTGCGACCACATTTCGCCGCCACGCCATCCTGCGAAGCATTTTCCGGTAGGGCCGCTGCTCTGGCGACAGCTCCCACGCCCAAAGAGCCAGGAGGGAAAGACATGCCTCCTTGGAAAGCTCTTTGGCAGCCGCTCGCGTGGCCCCACAGCCCGTGGGGCTGCGGGCTTTCCGGCGGCCCTCAGCCTTCGCGACACCGGCGCCCACGTGGCGCCGTCGCGCCAGCCTGTGAAGCATTTTCCGGTAGGGCCGCGGCTCTGGCGACAGCTCCCACGCCCGAAGAGCCAGGAGGGAAAGCCGTGCATCGTTGGAAAGCTCTTTGGCAGCTTGCTCGCGTGGCCCCACAGCCCGTGGGGCTGCGGGCTTTCCAGCGGCCGTCAGCCTCGGTGACACCTGCGACCACGTGTCGCCGCCAGGCCAGCCTACGAAGCATTTTCCGGTAGGGCCGCGGCTCTGGCGACAGCTCCCACACACGAAGAGCCAGGAGGGAAAGCCGTGCCTCGTTGGAAAGCTCTTTGGCAGCTGCTCGCGTGGCCCCACAGCCCGTGGGGCTGCGGGCTTTCCGGCGGCCGTCAGCCTCGGCAACAGCGGTGCCCACTTGGCGCCGCCACGCCAGCCTACGAAGCATTTTCCGGTAGGGCCGTGGCTCTGGCGACAGCTCCCACGCCCGAAGAGCCAGGAGGGAAAGCCGTGCCTCCTTGGAAAGCTCTTTGGCAGCCGCTCGCGTGGCCCCACAGCCCGTGGGGCTGCGGGGCTTTCCGGCGGCCGTCAGCCTCGGCGACACCGGCGCCCACGTGGCGCCGCGGCGCCAGCCTGTGAAGCATTTTCCGGTAGGGGCCGCGGCTCTGGCGACAGCTCCCATGCCCGAAGAGCCAGGAGGGAAAGCCGTGCCTCGTTGGAAAGCTCTTAGGCAGCCGCTCGCGTGGGCCCCACAGCCCGTGGGGCTGCGGGCTTTCCGGCGGCCGTCAGCCTCGGCGACACCAGTGCCCACATGGCGCCCCCGCGCCAGACTGCGAAGCATTTTCCTGTAGGGGCCGCGGCTCTGGCGACAGCTCCCACGCCCGAAGAGCCAGGAGGGAAAGCCGTGCCTCCTTGGAAAGCTCTTTGGCAGCCGCTCGCGTGGCCCCACAGCAAGTGGGGCTGCGGGCTTTCCGGCGGCCGTCCAGCCTCAGCGACACCGGCACCCACGTGGCGCCGCTGCGCCAGCCTGCGAAGCATTTTCCGGTACGGCCGTGGCTCTGGCGAGAGCTCCCACGCCCGAAGAGCCAGGAGGGGAAAGCCGTGCCTCGTTGGAAAGCTCTTTGGCAGCCGCTCGCGTGGCCCCACAGCCCGTGGGGCTGCGGGCTTTACGGCGGCCGTCAGCCTCGGCGACACCGGCGCCCACGTGGCGCCCCCGCACCAGCCTGCGAAGCATTTTCCGGTAGGGCCGCGGCTCTGGTGACAGCTCCCACGCCCGAAGAGCCAGGAGGGAAAGCCGTGCCTCCTTGGAAAGCTCTTTGGCAGCCGCTCGCGTGGCCCCACAGCCCGTGGGGCTGCGGGCTTTCCGGCGGCCGTCAGCCTCGGCGACACCGGCGCCGACGTGGCGCAGGCACGCCACCCTGTGAAGCATTTTCTGGTAGGGCCGCGGCTCTGGCGACAGCTCACACGCCGAAGAGCCAAGAGGGAAAGACGTGCCTCGTTGGAAAGCTCTTTGGCAGCCGCTCGCGTGGTCCCACAGGCCCGTGGGGGCTGCGGGCTTTCCAGCGACCGTGAGCCTCGGCGACACCAGTGCCCACGTGGCGCCCCCGCGCCAGCCTGCGAAGCATTTTCCGGTAGGGCCGCGGCTCTGGCGACAGCTCCCACGCCCGAAGAGCCAGGAGGGAAAGCCGTGCCTCCTTGGAAAGCTCGTTGGCAGCCGCTCGCGTGGCCCCACAGCCCGTGGGGCTGCGGGCTTTCCGGCGGCCATCAGCCTCGGTGACACCTGCGACCACGTGTCGCCGCCAGAACAGCCTGCGAAGCATTTTCCGGTAGGGCCGCGGCTCTGGCAACAGCTCCCACGCCCGAAGAGCCAGGAGGGAAAGCCGTGCCTCGTTGGAAGCTCTTTGGCAGCCGCTCGCGTGGCCCCACAGCCCGTGGGGCTGCGGGCTTTCCGGCGGCCATCAGCGTCGGCGACACCGGCACCCACGTGGCGCCGCCGCGCCAGCCTACGAAGCATTTTCCGGTAGGGCCGCGGCTCTGGCGACAGCTCCCACGCCCGAAGAGCCAGGAGGGAAAGCCGTGCCTCCTTGGAAAGCTCTTTGGCAGTTGCTTGCATGTCCCCACAGCCCGTGGGGCTGCGGGCTTTCGGGCGGCCGTCAGCCTCGGCGACACCGGCGCCCACGTGGCGCCGCCGCACCAGGCTGCGAAGCATTTTCCAGTAGGGCCGCGGCTCTGGCGACAGCTCCCACGCCCCGAAGAGCCAGGAGGGAAAGCCGTGCCTCCTTGGAAAGCTCTTTGGCAGCCGCTCGCGTGGCCCCACAGCCCGTGGGGCTGCGGGCTTTCCGGCGGCCGTCAGCGTTGGCGACACCGGCGCCCATGTGGCGCGGCAACGCCAGCCTGCGAAGCATTTTCCGGTAGGGCCGCGGCTCTGGCGACAGCTCCCACGCCCGAAGAGCCAGGAGGGAAAGCTGTGCCTCCTTGGAAAGCTCTTTGGCAGCCGCTCGGCGTGGCCCCACAGCCCGTGCTGCTGCGGGCTTTCCAGCGGCCATCAGCCTCGGTGACACCTGCGACCACTTGTCGCCGCCACGCCAGCCTGCGAAGCATTTTCCGGTAGGGCCGCGGCTCTGGCGACAGCTCCCACGCCCGAAGAGCCAGGAGGGAAAGACGTGCCTCCTTGGAAAGCTCTTTGGCAGCCGCTCGCGTGTCCCCACAGCCCGTGGGGCTGCGGGCTTTCCGGCAGCCGTCAGCCTCGGCGACACCTGCGACCACGTGGCACCGCCACACCAGCCTGCGAAGCATTTTCCAGTAGGGCCGCGGCTCTGGCGACAGCTCCCACGCCCGAAGAGCCAGGAGGGAAAGCCGTGCCTCCTTGGAAAGCTCTTTGGCAGCCGCTCGCGTGGCCCCACAGCCCGTGGGGCTGCGGGCTTTCCAGCGGCCATCAGTCTCGGCGACACCGGCGCCAATGTGGCGCCGCCACACCAGCCTGCGAAGCATTTTCCGGTAGGGCCGCAGTTCTGGTGACAGCTCCCACGCCCGAAGAACCAGGAGGGAAAGCCGTGCCTCGTTGGAAAGCTCTTTGGCAGCCGCTGGCGTGGCCCCACAGCCCGTGGGGCTGCGGGCTTTCCGGCGGCCATCAGCCTCGGCGACACCGGCGCCCACGTGGCGCCGCCGCGCCAGCCTGCGAAGCATTTTCCTATAGGGCCGCAGCTCTGGCGACAGCTCCCACGCCCGAAGAGCAAGGAGGGAAAGCCGTGCCTCGCTGGAAAGCTCTTTGGCAGCCGCTCGCGTGGCCCCACAGCCCGTGGGGCTGCGGGCTTTCCAGCGGCTGTCAGCCTCGGCGACACCGGCGCCCACGTGGCGCCGCCGCGCCAGCCTGCGAAACATTTTCCGGTAGGGCCGCGGCTCTGGCGACAGCTCCCACGCCCGAAGAGCCAGGAGGGAAAGCCGTGCCCTCCTTGGAAAGCTCTTTGGCAGCCGCTCGCGTGGCCCCACAGCCCGTGGGGCTGCGGGCTTTCCGGCGGCCATCAGCCTCGGCGACACCGGCGCCCACGTGGCGCCGCCGTGCCAGCCTGCGAAGCATTTTTCCGATAGGGCCGCGGCTCTGGCGACAGCTCCCACGCCTGAAGAGCCAGGAGGGAAAGCCGTGCCTGCTTGGAAAGCTCTTTGGCAGCCGCTCGCGTGTCCCCACAGCCCGTGGGGCTGCGGGCTTTCCGGCGGCCCTCAGCCTTGGCAACACCGGCGCCCACGTGGCGCCGCCATGCCAGCCTGTGAAGCATTTTCCAGTAGGGCCGCGGCTCTGGCGACAGCTCCCACGCCCGAAGAGCCAAGAGGGAAAGCCGTGCCTCCTTGGAAATCTCTTTGGCAGCCGCTCGCGTGGCCCCACAGCCCGTGGGGCTGCGGGCTTTCCGGCGGCCATCAGCCTCGGTGACACCGGCGCCCACGTGGTGCCCCCACACCAGCCTGCGAAGCATTTTCCGGTAGGGCCGCGGCTCTGGCGACAGCTCCCACGCCCGAAGAGCCAGGAGGGAAAGCCGTGCCTCGTTGGAAAGCTCTTTGGCAGCCGCTCGCGTGGCCCCACAGCAAGTGGGGCTGCGGACTTTCCGGCGGCCGTCAGCCTCGGCGACACCTGTGACCACGTGGCGCCCCCCGCACCAGCCTGCGAAGCATTTTCCGGTAGGGCCGCGGCTCTGGTGACAGCTCCCACGCCCGAAGAGCCAGGAGGGAAAGCCGTGCCTCCTTGGAAAGCTCTTTGGCAGTCGCTTGCATGTCCCCACAGCCCGTGGGGCTGCGGGCTTTCGGGCCGGCCGTCAGCCTCGGCGACACCGGCGCCCACGTGGCGCCGCCGCACCAGGCTGCGAAGCATTTTCCAGTAGGGCCGCGGCTCTGGCGACAGCTCCCACGCCCGAAGAGCCAGGAGGGAAAGCCGTGCCTCCTTGGAAAGCTCTTTGGCAGCCGCTCGCGTGGCCCCACAGCCCGTGGGGCTGCGGGCTTTCCGGCGGCCGTCAGCGTTGGCGACACCGGCGCCCATGTGGCGCGGCAACGCCAGCCTGCGAAGCATTTTCCGGTAGGGCCGCGGCTCTGGCGACAGCTCCCCACGCCCGAAGAGCCAGGAGGGAAAGCTGTGCCTCCTTGGAAAGCTCTTTGGCAGCCGCTCGCGTGGCCCCACAGCCCGTGCTGCTGCGGGCTTTCCAGCGGCCATCAGCCTCGGTGACACCTGCGACCACTTGTCGCCGCCACGCCAGCCTGCGAAGCATTTTGCGGTAGGGCCGCGGCTCTGGCGACAGCTCCCACGCCCGAAGAGCCAGGAGGGAAAGCCATGCCTCCTTGGAAAGCTCTTTGGCAGCCGCTCGCGTGTCCCCACAGCCCGTGGGGCTGCGGGCTTTCCGGCAGCCGTCAGCCTCGGCGACACCTGCGACCACGTGGCACCGCCACACCAGCCTGCGAAGCATTTTCCAGTAGGGCCGCGGCTCTGGCGACAGCTCCCACGCCCGAAGAGCCAGGAGGGAAAGCCGTGCCTCCTTGGAAAGCTCTTTGGCAGCCGCTCGCGTGGCCCCACAGCCCGTGGGGCTGCGGGCTTTCCAGCGGCCATCAGTCTCGGCGACACCGGCGCCAATGTGGCGCCGCCACACCAGCCTGCGAAGCATTTTCCGGTAGGGCCGCAGTTCTGGTGACAGCTCCCACGCCCGAAGAACCAGGAGGGAAAGCCGTGCCTCGTTGGAAAGCTCTTTGGCAGCCGCTGGCGTGGCCCCACAGCCCGTGGGGCTGCGGGCTTTCCGGCGGCCATCGGCCTCGGCGACACCGGCGCCCACGTGGCGCCGCCGCGCCAGCCTGCGAAGCATTTTCCTATAGGGCCGCAGCTCTGGCGACAGCTCCCACGCCCGAAGAGCAAGGAGGGAAAGCCGTGCCTCGCTGGAAAGCTCTTTGGCAGCCGCTCGCGTGGCCCCACAGCCCGTGGGGCTGCGGGCTTTCCAGCGGCTGTCAGCCTCGGCGACACCGGCGCCCACGTGGCGCCGCCGCGCCAGGCTGCGAAACATTTTCCGGTAGGGCCGCGGCTCTGGCGACAGCTCCCACGCCCGAAGAGCCAGGAGGGAAAGCCGTGCCTCCTTGGAAAGCTCTTTGGCAGCCGCTCGCGTGGCCCCACAGCCCGTGGGGCTGCGGGCTTTCCAGCGGCCATCAGCCTCGGCGACACCGGCGCCCACGTGGCGCCGCCGTGCCAGCCTGCGAAGCATTTTCCGATAGGGCCGCGGCTCTGGCGACAGCTCCCACGCCTGAAGAGCCAGGAGGGAAAGCCGTGCCTCATTGGAAAGCTCTTTGGCAGCCGCTCGCGTGTCCCCACAGCCCGTGGGGCTGCGGGCTTTCCGGCGGCCCTCAGCCTTGGCAACACCGGCGCCCACGTGGCGCCGCCATGCCAGCCTGTGAAGCATTTTCCAGTAGGGCCGCGGCTCTGGCGACAGCTCCCACGCCCGAAGAGCCAAGAGGGAAAGCCGTGCCTCCTTGGAAATCTCTTTGGCAGCCGCTCGCGTGGCCCCACAGCCCGTGGGGCTGCGGGCTTTCCGGCGGCCATCAGCCTCGGTGACACCGGCGCCCACGTGGTGCCCCCACACCAGCCTGCGAAGCATTTTCCGGTAGGGCCGCGGCTCTGGCGACAGCTCCCACGCCCGAAGAGCCAGGAGGGAAAGCCGTGCCTCGTTGGAAAGCTCTTTGGCAGCCGCTCGCGTGGCCCCACAGCAAGTGGGGCTGCGGACTTTCCGGCGGCCGTCAGCCTCGGCGACACCTGTGACCACGTGGCGCCCCCCGCACCAGCCTGCGAAGCATTTTCCGGTAGGGCCGCGGCTCTGGTGACAGCTCCCACGCCCGAAGAGCCAGGAGGGAAAGCCGTGCCTCCTTGGAAAGCTCTTTGGCAGCCGCTCGCATGGCACCACAGCCCGTGGGGCTGCGGGCTTTCCGGCGGCCGTCAGCCTCGGCGACACCGGCGCCCACGTGGCGCCGCCGCGCCAGCCTGTGAAGCATTTTCCGGTAGGGCCGCGGCTCTGGCGACAGCTCCCACGCCCGAAGAGCCAGGAGGGAAAGCCGTGCCTCCTTGGAAAGCTCTTTGGCAGCCGCTCGTGTGGCCCCACAGCCCGTGGGGCTGCGGGCTATCCGGCGGCCGTCAGCCTCGGCGACACCGGCGCCGACGTGGCGCCGCCGCGCCACCCTGCGAAGCATTTTCCGGTAGGGCCGCGTCTCTGGCGACAGCTCCCACGCCCGAAGAGCCAGCAGGGAAAGCCATGCCTCCTTGGAAAGCTCTTTGGCAGCCGCTCGCGTGGCCCCACAGCCCGTGGGGCTGCGGGCTTTCCGGCGGCCGTCAGCCTCGGCGACACCGGCGCCCACGTGCCGCCGCCGCACCAGCCTGCGAAGCATTTTCCGGTAGGGCCGCGGCTCTGGCGACAGCTCCCACGCCCGAAGAGCCAGGAGGGAAAGCCGTGCCTCCTTGGAAAGCTCTTTGGCAGCCGCTCGTGTGGCCCCACAGCGCGTGGGGCTGCAGGCTTTCCGGCGGCCGTCAGCCTCGGCGACACCGTTGCCCACGTGGTGCCGCTGCGCCAGCCTGCGAAGCATTTTCCGGTAGGGCCGCGGCTCTGGCGACAGCTCCCACACCCGAAGAGCCAGGAGGGAAAGCCGTGCCTCGTTGGAAAGCTCTTTGGCAGCCGCTCGCGTGGCCCCACAGCCCGTGGGGCTGCGGGCTTTCCGGCGGCCCTCAGCCTTGGCAACACCGGCGCCCACGTGGCGCCGCCATGCCAGCCTGTGAAGCATTTTCCGGTAGGGCCGCGGCTCTGGCGACAGCTCCCACGCCCGAAGAGCCAAGAGGGAAAGCCGTGCCTCCTTGGTAATCTCTTTGGCAGCCGCTCGCGGGCCCCACAGCCCGTGGGGCTGCGGGCTTTCCGGCGGCCATCAGCCTCGGTGACACCGGCGCCCACGTGGTGCCCCCACACCAGCCTGCGAAGCATTTTCCGGTAGGGCCGCGGCTCTGGCGACAGCTCCCACGCCCGAAGAGCCAGGAGGGAAAGCCGTGCCTCGTTGGAAAGCTCTTTGGCAGCCGCTCGCGTGGCCCCACAGCAAGTGGGGCTGCGGACTTTCCGGAGGCCGTCAGCCTCGGCGACACCTGGGACCATGTGGCGCCCCCGCACCAGCCTGCGAAGCATTTTCCGGTAGGGCCGCGGCTCTGGTGACAGCTCCCACGCCCGAAGAGCCAGGAGGGAAAGCCGTGCCTCCTTGGAAAGCTCTTTGGCAGCCGCTCGCATGGCACCACAGCCCGTGGGGCTGCGGGCTTTCCCGCGGCCGTCAGCCTCGGCGACACCGGCGCACACGTGGCGCCGCCGCGCCAGCCTGCGAAGCATTTTCCGGTAGGGCCGCGTCTCTGGCGACAGCTCCCACGCCCGAAGAACCAGGAGGGAAAGCCGTGCCTCCTTGGAAAGCTCTTTGGCAGCCGCTGGCGTGGCCCCACAGCCCGTGGGGCTGCGGGCTATCCGGCGGCCGTCAGCCTTGGCGACACCTGCGACCACATGTCGCCCCCGCGCCAGCCTGCGAAGCATTTTCCGGTAGGGCCGCGGCTCTGGTGACAGCTCACACGCCCGAAGAGCCAGGAGGGAAAGCCGTGCCTCGTTGGAAAGCTCTTTGGCAGCCGCTCGCGTGGCCCCACAGCCCGTGGGGCTGCGGGCTTTCCAGCGGCCATCAGCCTCGGCGACACCGGCGCCCACGTGGCGCCGCCGCGCCAGCCTGCGAAACATTTTCCGGTAGGGCCGCGGCTCTGGCGACAGCTCCCACGCCCGAAGAGCCAGGAGGGAAAGCCGTGCCTCCTTGGAAAGCTCTTTGGCAGCCGCTCGCGTGGCCCCACAGCCCGTGGGGCTGCGGGCTTTCCGGCGGCCATCAGCCTCGGCGACACCGGCGCCCACGTGGCGCCGCCGTGCCAGCCTGCGAAGCATTTTCCGATAGGGCCGCAGCTCTGGCGACAGCTCCCACGCCCGAAGAGCCAGCAGGGAAAGCAGTGCCTTGCTGGAAAGCTCTTTGGCAGCCGCTCGCGTGGCCCCACAGCCCGTGGGGCTGCGGGCTTTCCGGCGGCCGTCAGCCTTGGCGACACCTGCGCCCACGTGGCGCCCCCGCGCCAGCCTGCGAAGCATTTTCCGGTAGGGCCGCGGCTCTGGCGACAGCTCCCACGCCCGAAGAGCCAGGAGGGAAAGCCGTGCCTCCTTGGAAAGCTCTTTGGCAGCCGCTCGCGTGGCCCCACAGCAAGTTGGGCTGCGGACTTTCCGGAGGCCGTCAGCCTCGGCGACACCTGGGACCATGTGGCGCCCCCGCACCAGCCTGCGAAGCATTTTCCGGTAGGGCCGCGGCTCTGGTGACAGCTCCCACGCCCGAAGAGCCAGGAGGGAAAGCCGTGCCTCCTTGGAAAGCTCTTTGGCAGCCGCTCGCATGGCACCACAGCCCGTGGGGCTGCGGGCTTTCCCGCGGCCGTCAGCCTCGGCGACACCGGCGCACACGTGGCGCCGCCGCGCCAGCCTGCGAAGCATTTTCCGGTAGGGCCGCGGCTCTGGCGACAGCTCCCACGCCCGAAGAACCAGGAGGGAAAGCCGTGCCTCCTTGGAAAGCTCTTTGGCAGCCGCTCACGTGGCCCCACAGCCCGTGGGGCTGCGGGCTTTCCAGCGGCCATCAGCCTCGGCGACACCGGCGCCAACGTGGCGCCGCCGCGCCAGCCTGTGAAGCATTTTCCGGTAGGGCCGCAGTTCTGGTGACAGCTCCCACGCCCGAAGAGCCAGGAGGGAAAGCCGTGCCTCGTTGGAAAGCTCTTTGGCAGCCGCTGGCGTGGCCCCACAGCCCGTGGGGCTGCGGGCTTTCCGGCGGCCATCAGCCTCGGCGACACCGGCGCCCACGTGGCGCCGCCGCGCCAGCCTGCGAAGCATTTTCCGATAGGGCCGCAGCTCTGGCGACAGCTCCCACGCCCGAAGAGCCAGGAGGGAAAGCCGTGCCTCGCTGTAAAGCTCTTTGGCAGCCGCTCGCGTGGCCCCACAGCCCGTGGGGCTGCGGGCGTTCCGGCGGCCGTCAGCCTTGGCGACACCTGCGACCACATGTCGCCCCCGCGCCAGCCTGCGAAGCATTTTCCGGTAGGGCCGCGGCTCTGGCGACAGCTCCCACGCCCGAAGAGCCAGCAGGGAAAGCCATGCCTCCTTGGAAAGCTCTTTGGCAGCCGCTCGCGTGGCCCCACAGCCCGTGGGGCTGCGGGCTTTCCGGCGGCCGTCAGCCTCGGCGACACCGGCGCCCACGTGGCGCCGCCGCACCAGCCTGCGAAGCATTTTCCGGTAGGGCCGCGGCTCTGGCGACAGCTCCCACGCCCGAAGAGCCAGGAGGGAAAGCCGTGCCTCCTTGGAAAGCTCTTTGGCAGCCGCTCGTGTGGCCCCACAGCGCGTGGGGCTGCAGGCTTTCCGGCGGCCGTCAGCCTCGGCGACACCGTTGCCCACGTGGTGCCGCTGCGCCAGCCTGCGAAGCATTTTCCGGTAGGGCCGCGGCTCTGGCGACAGCTCCCACACCCGAAGAGCCAGGAGGGAAAGCCGTGCCTCGTTGGAAAGCTCTTTGGCAGCCGCTCGCGTGGCCCCACAGCCCGTGGGGCTGCGGGATTTCCGGCGGCCGACAGCCTAGGCAACACCGGCGCCCACGTGGCGCCGCCGCGCCAGCCTGCGAAGCATTTTCCGGTAGGGCCGCAGCTCTGGCGACAGCTCCCACGCCCGAAGAGCCAGGAGGGAAAGCCGTGCCTCGTTGGAAAGCTCTTTGGCAGCCGCTCGCGTGGCCCCACAGCCCGTGGGGCTGCGGGCTTTCCAGCGGCTGTCAGCCTCGGCGACACCGGCGCCCACGTGGCGCCCCCGCGCCAGCCTGCGAAGCATTTTCCGGTACGGCCGCAGCTCTGGCGACAGCTCCCACGCCCAAAGAGCCAGGAGGGAAAGCCGTGCCTCCTTGGAAAGCTCTTTGGTAGCCGCTCGCGTGGCCTCACAGCCTGTGGGGCTGCGGGCTTTCCAGCGGCCGTCACCCTCGGCGACACCGGCGCCCACGTGTCGCCGCCACGCCAGCCTGCGAAGCATTTTCCGGTAGGGCCGCGGCTCTGGCGACAGCTCCCACGCCCGAAGAGCCAGGAGGGAAAGCCGTGCCTCCTTGGAAAGCTCTTTGGTAGCCGCTCGCGTGGCCTCACAGCCTGTGGGGCTGCGGGCTTTCCAGCGGCCGTCACCCTCGGCGACACCGGCGCCCACGTGTCGCCGCAACGCCAGCCTGCGAAGCATTTTCCGGTAGGGCCGCGGCTCTGGCGACAGCTCCCACGCCCGAAGAGCCAGGAGGGAAAGCCGTGCCTCGTTGGAAAGCTCTTTGGCAGCCGCTCGCGTGGCCCCACAGCCCGTGGGGCTGCGGGATTTCCGGCGGCCGACAGCCTAGGCAACACCGGCGCCCACGTGGCGCCGCCGCGCCAGCCTGCGAAGCATTTTCCGGTAGGGCCGCAGCTCTGGCGACAGCTCCCACGCCCGAAGAGCCAGGAGGGAAAGCCGTGCCTCGTTGGAAAGCTCTTTGGCAGCCGCTCGCGTGGCCCCACAGCCCGTGGGGCTGCGGGCTTTCCAGCGGCCATCAGCCTCGGCGACACCGGCGCCCACGTGGCGCCGCCGCGCCAGCCTGCGAAACATTTTCCGGTAGGGCCGCGGCTCTGGCGACAGCTCCCACGCCCGAAGAGCCAGGAGGGAAAGCCGTGCCTCCTTGGAAAGCTCTTTGGCAGCCGCTCGCGTGGCCCCACAGCCCGTGGGGCTGCGGGCTTTCCGGCGGCCATCAGCCTCGGCGACACCGGCGCCCACGTGGCGCCGCCGTGCCAGCCTGCGAAGCATTTTCCGATAGGGCCGCAGCTCTGGCGACAGCTCCCACGCCCGAAGAGCCAGGAGGGAAAGCAGTGCCTTGCTGGAAAGCTCTTTGGCAGCCGCTCGCGTGGCCCCACAGCCCGTGGGGCTGCGGGCTTTCCGGCGGCCGTCAGCCTTGGCGACACCTGCGCCCATGTGGCGCCCCCGCGCCAGCCTGCGAAGCATTTTCCGGTAGGGCCGCGGCTCTGGCGACAGCTCCCACGCCCGAAGAGCCAGGAGGGAAAGCCGTGCCTCCTTGGAAAGCTCTTTGGCAGCCGCTCGCGTGGCCCCACAGCAAGTGGGGCTGCGGACTTTCCGGAGGCCGTCAGCCTCGGCGACACCTGGGACCATGTGGCGCCCCCGCACCAGCCTGCGAAGCATTTTCCGGTAGGGCCGCGGCTCTGGTGACAGCTCCCACGCCCGAAGAGCCAGGAGGGAAAGCCCGTGCCTCATTGGAAAGCTCTTTGGCAGCCGCTCGCGTGGCCCCACAGCCCGTGGGGCTGCGGGCTTTCCGGCGGCCCTCAGCCTTGACAAAACCGGCGCCCACGTGGCGCCGCCATGCCAGCCTGTGAAGCATTTTCCAGTAGGGCCGCGGCTCTGGCGACAGCTCCCACGCCCGAAGAGCCAAGAGGGAAAGCCGTGCCTCCTTGGAAATCTCTTTGGCAGCCGCTCGCGTGGCCCCACAGCCCGTGGGGCTGCGGGCTTTCCGGCGGCCATCAGCCTCGGCGACACCGGCGCCCACGTGGTGCCCCCACACCAGCCTGCGAAGCATTTTCCGGTATGGCCGCGGCTCTGGCGACAGCTCCCACGCCCGAAGAGCCAGGAGGGAAAGCCGTGCCTCCTTGGAAAGCTCTTTGGCAGCCGCTCGCGTGGCACCACAGCAAGTGGGGCTGCGGACTTTCCGGCGGCCGTCAGCCTCGGCGACACCTGTGACCACGTGGCGCCCCCGCACCAGCCTGCGAAGCATTTTCCGGTAGGGCCGCGGCTCTGGTGACAGCTCCCCACGCCCGAAGAGCCAGGAGGGAAAGCCGTGCCTCCTTGGAAAGCTCTTTGGCAGCCGCTCGCATGGCACCACAGCCCGTGGGGCTGCGGGCTTTCCAGCGGCCGTCAGCCTCGGCGACACCGGCGCCCACGTGGCGCCCCCGCGCCAGCCTGCGAAGCATTTTCCGGTAGGGCCGCGGCTCTGGCGACAGCTCCCACGCCCGAAGAGCCAGGAGGGAAAGCCGTGCCTCCTTGGAAAGCTCTTTGGCAGCTGCTCGTGTGGCCCCACAGCAAGTGGGGCTGCGGGCTTTCCAGCGGCTGTCAGCCTCGGCGACACCGGCGCCCACGTGGCGCCCCCGCGCCAGCCTGCGAAGCATTTTCCGGTACGGCCGCAGCTCTGGCGACAGCTCCCACGCCCAAAGAGCCAGGAGGGAAAGCCGTGCCTCCTTGGAAAGCTCTTTGGTAGCCGCTCGCGTGGCCTCACAGCCTGTGGGGCTGCGGGCTTTCCAGCGGCCGTCACCCTCGGCGACACCGGCGCCCACGTGTCGCCGCCACGCCAGCCTGCGAAGCATTTTCCGGTAGGGCCGCGGCTCTGGCGACAGCTCCCACGCCCGAAGAGCCAGGAGGGAAAGCCGTGCCTCCTTGGAAAGCTCTTTGGTAGCCGCTCGCGTGGCCTCACAGCCTGTGGGGCTGCGGGCTTTCCAGCGGCCGTCACCCTCGGCGACACCGGCGCCCACGTGTCGCCGCAACGCCAGCCTGCGAAGCATTTTCCGGTAGGGCCGCGGCTCTGGCGACAGCTCCCACGCCCGAAGAGCCAAGAGGGAAAGCCGTGCCTCCTTGGAAATCTCTTTGGCAGCCGCTCGCGTGGCCCCACAGCCCGTGGGGCTGCGGGCTTTCCGGCGGCCATCAGCCTCGGCGACACCGGCGCCCACGTGGTGCCCCCACACCAGCCTGCGAAGCATTTTCCGGTATGGCCGCGGCTCTGGCGACAGCTCCCACGCCCGAAGAGCCAGGAGGGAAAGCCGTGCCTCCTTGGAAAGCTCTTTGGCAGCCGCTCGCGTGGCACCACAGCAAGTGGGGCTGCGGACTTTCCGGCGGCCGTCAGCCTCGGCGACACCTGTGACCACGTGGCGCCCCCGCACCAGCCTGCGAAGCATTTTCCGGTAGGGCCGCGGCTCTGGTGACAGCTCCCACGCCCGAAGAGCCAGGAGGGAAAGCCGTGCCTCCTTGGAAAGCTCTTTGGCAGCCGCTCGCATGGCACCACAGCCCGTGGGGCTGCGGGCTTTCCAGCGGCCGTCAGCCTCGGCGACACCGGCGCCCACGTGGCGCCCCCGCGCCAGCCTGCGAAGCATTTTCCGGTAGGGCCGCGGCTCTGGCGACAGCTCCCACGCCCGAAGAGCCAGGAGGGAAAGCCGTGCCTCCTTGGAAAGCTCTTTGGCAGCTGCTCGTGTGGCCCCACAGCAAGTGGGGCTGCGGGCTTTCCAGCGGCTGTCAGCCTCGGCGACACCGGCGCCCACGTGGCGCCCCCGCGCCAGCCTGCGAAGCATTTTCCGGTACGGCCGCAGCTCTGGCGACAGCTCCCACGCCCAAAGAGCCAGGAGGGAAAGCCGTGCCTCCTTGGAAAGCTCTTTGGTAGCCGCTCGCGTGGCCTCACAGCCTGTGGGGCTGCGGGCTTTCCAGCGGCCGTCACCCTCGGCGACACCGGCGCCCACGTGTCGCCGCCACGCCAGCCTGCGAAGCATTTTCCGGTAGGGCCGCGGCTCTGGCGACAGCTCCCACGCCCGAAGAGCCAGGAGGGAAAGCCGTGCCTCCTTGGAAAGCTCTTTGGTAGCCGCTCGCGTGGCCTCACAGCCTGTGGGGCTGCGGGCTTTCCAGCGGCCGTCACCCTCGGCGACACCGGCGCCCACGTGTCGCCGCAACGCCAGCCTGCGAAGCATTTTCCGGTAGGGCCGCGGCTCTGGCGACAGCTCCCACGCCCGAAGAGCCAGGAGGGAAAGCCGTGCCTCGTTGGAAAGCTCTTTGGCAGCCGCTCGCGTGGCCCCACAGCCCGTGGGGCTGCGGGATTTCCGGCGGCCGACAGCCTAGGCAACACCGGCGCCCACGTGGCGCCGCCGCGCCAGCCTGCGAAGCATTTTCCGGTAGGGCCGCAGCTCTGGCGACAGCTCCCACGCCCGAAGAGCCAGGAGGGAAAGCCGTGCCTCGTTGGAAAGCTCTTTGGCAGCCGCTCGCGTGGCCCCACAGCCCGTGGGGCTGCGGGCTTTCCAGCGGCCATCAGCCTCGGCGACACCGGCGCCCACGTGGCGCCGCCGCGCCAGCCTGCGAAACATTTTCCGGTAGGGCCGCGGCTCTGGCGACAGCTCCCACGCCCGAAGAGCCAGGAGGGAAAGCCGTGCCTCCTTGGAAAGCTCTTTGGCAGCCGCTCGCGTGGCCCCACAGCCCGTGGGGCTGCGGGCTTTCCGGCGGCCATCAGCCTCGGCGACACCGGCGCCCACGTGGCGCCGCCGTGCCAGCCTGCGAAGCATTTTCCGATAGGGCCGCAGCTCTGGCGACAGCTCCCACGCCCGAAGAGCCAGGAGGGAAAGCAGTGCCTTGCTGGAAAGCTCTTTGGCAGCCGCTCGCGTGGCCCCACAGCCCGTGGGGCTGCGGGCTTTCCGGCGGCCGTCAGCCTTGGCGACACCTGCGCCCATGTGGCGCCCCCGCGCCAGCCTGCGAAGCATTTTCCGGTAGGGCCGCGGCTCTGGCGACAGCTCCCACGCCCGAAGAGCCAGGAGGGAAAGCCGTGCCTCCTTGGAAAGCTCTTTGGCAGCCGCTCGCGTGGCCCCACAGCAAGTGGGGCTGCGGACTTTCCGGAGGCCGTCAGCCTCGGCGACACCTGGGACCATGTGGCGCCCCCGCACCAGCCTGCGAAGCATTTTCCGGTAGGGCCGCGGCTCTGGTGACAGCTCCCACGCCCGAAGAGCCAGGAGGGAAAGCCGTGCCTCATTGGAAAGCTCTTTGGCAGCCGCTCGCGTGGCCCCACAGCCCGTGGGGCTGCGGGCTTTCCGGCGGCCCTCAGCCTTGACAAAACCGGCGCCCACGTGGCGCCGCCATGCCAGCCTGTGAAGCATTTTCCAGTAGGGCCGCGGCTCTGGCGACAGCTCCCACGCCCGAAGAGCCAAGAGGGAAAGCCGTGCCTCCTTGGAAATCTCTTTGGCAGCCGCTCGCGTGGCCCCACAGCCCGTGGGGCTGCGGGCTTTCCGGCGGCCATCAGCCTCGGCGACACCGGCGCCCACGTGGTGCCCCCACGCCAGCCTGCGAAGCATTTTCCGGTATGGCCGCGGCTCTGGCGACAGCTCCCACGCCCGAAGAGCCAGGAGGGAAAGCCGTGCCTCCTTGGAAAGCTCTTTGGCAGCCGCTCGCGTGGCACCACAGCAAGTGGGGCTGCGGACTTTCCGGCGGCCGTCAGCCTCGGCGACACCTGTGACCACGTGGCGCCCCCGCACCAGCCTGCGAAGCATTTTCCGGTAGGGCCGCGGCTCTGGTGACAGCTCCCACGCCCGAAGAGCCAGGAGGGAAAGCCGTGCCTCCTTGGAAAGCTCTTTGGCAGCCGCTCGCATGGCACCACAGCCCGTGGGGCTGCGGGCTTTCCAGCGGCCGTCAGCCTCGGCGACACCGGCGCCCACGTGGCGCCCCCGCGCCAGCCTGCGAAGCATTTTCCGGTAGGGCCGCGGCTCTGGCGACAGCTCCCACGCCCGAAGAGCCAGGAGGGAAAGCCGTGCCTCCTTGGAAAGCTCTTTGGCAGCTGCTCGTGTGGCCCCACAGCAAGTGGGGCTGCGGGCTTTCCAGCGGCTGTCAGCCTCGGCGACACCGGCGCCCACGTGGCGCCCCCGCGCCAGCCTGCGAAGCATTTTCCGGTACGGCCGCAGCTCTGGCGACAGCTCCCACGCCCAAAGAGCCAGGAGGGAAAGCCGTGCCTCCTTGGAAAGCTCTTTGGTAGCCGCTCGCGTGGCCTCACAGCCTGTGGGGCTGCGGGCTTTCCAGCGGCCGTCACCCTCGGCGACACCGGCGCCCACGTGTCGCCGCCACGCCAGCCTGCGAAGCATTTTCCGGTAGGGCCGCGGCTCTGGCGACAGCTCCCACG
Organism: Rissa tridactyla; assembly: GCF_028500815.1. Taxonomy (NCBI): domain Eukaryota; kingdom Metazoa; phylum Chordata; class Aves; order Charadriiformes; family Laridae; genus Rissa; species Rissa tridactyla. The sequence goes on from NW_026529619.1 coordinate 18,915, forward strand.
CCCGAAGAGCCAGGAGGGAAAGCCGTGCCTCCTTGGAAAGCTCTTTGGTAGCCGCTCGCGTGGCCTCACAGCCTGTGGGGCTGCGGGCTTTCCAGCGGCCGTCACCCTCGGCGACACCGGCGCCCACGTGTCGCCGCAACGCCAGCCTGCGAAGCATTTTCCGGTAGGGCCGCGGCTCTGGCGACAGCTCCCACGCCCGAAGAGCCAGGAGGGAAAGCCGTGCCTCGTTGGAAAGCTCTTTGGCAGCCGCTCGCGTGGCCCCACAGCCCGTGGGGCTGCGGGATTTCCGGCGGCCGACAGCCTAGGCAACACCGGCGCCCACGTGGCGCCGCCGCGCCAGCCTGCGAAGCATTTTCCGGTAGGGCCGCAGCTCTGGCGACAGCTCCCACGCCCGAAGAGCCAGGAGGGAAAGCCGTGCCTCGTTGGAAAGCTCTTTGGCAGCCGCTCGCGTGGCCCCACAGCCCGTGGGGCTGCGGGCTTTCCGGCGGCCGTCAGCCTTGGCGACACCTGCGCCCATGTGGCGCCCCCGCGCCAGCCTGCGAAGCATTTTCCGGTAGGGCCGCGGCTCTGGCGACAGCTCCCACGCCCGAAGAGCCAGGAGGGAAAGCCGTGCCTCCTTGGAAAGCTCTTTGGCAGCCGCTCGCGTGGCCCCACAGCAAGTGGGGCTGCGGACTTTCCGGAGGCCGTCAGCCTCGGCGACACCTGGGACCATGTGGCGCCCCCGCACCAGCCTGCGAAGCATTTTCCGGTAGGGCCGCGGCTCTGGTGACAGCTCCCACGCCCGAAGAGCCAGGAGGGAAAGCCGTGCCTCCTTGGAAAGCTCTTTGGCAGCCGCTCGCATGGCACCACAGCCCGTGGGGCTGCGGGCTTTCCCGCGGCCGTCAGCCTCGGCGACACCGGCGCACACGTGGCGCCGCCGCGCCAGCCTGCGAAGCATTTTCCGGTAGGGCCGCGGCTCTGGCGACAGCTCCCACGCCCGAAGAACCAGGAGGGAAAGCCGTGCCTCCTTGGAAAGCTCTTTGGCAGCCGCTCACGTGGCCCCACAGCCCGTGGGGCTGCGGGCTTTCCAGCGGCCATCAGCCTCGGCGACACCGGCGCCAACGTGGCGCCGCCGCGCCAGCCTGTGAAGCATTTTCCGGTAGGGCCGCAGTTCTGGTGACAGCTCCCACGCCCGAAGAGCCAGGAGGGAAAGCCGTGCCTCGTTGGAAAGCTCTTTGGCAGCCGCTGGCGTGGCCCCACAGCCCGTGGGGCTGCGGGCTTTCCGGCGGCCATCGGCCTCGGCGACACCGGCGCCCACGTGGCGCCGCCGCGCCAGCCTGCGAAGCATTTTCCGATAGGGCCGCAGCTCTGGCGACAGCTCCCACGCCCGAAGAGCCAGGAGGGAAAGCCGTGCCTCGCTGTAAAGCTCTTTGGCAGCCGCTCGCGTGGCCCCACAGCCCGTGGGGCTGCGGGCGTTCCGGCGGCCGTCAGCCTTGGCGACACCTGCGACCACATGTCGCCCCCGCGCCAGCCTGCGAAGCATTTTCCGGTAGGGCCGCGGCTCTGGCGACAGCTCCCACGCCCGAAGAGCCAGGAGGGAAAGCCGTGCCTCGTTGGAAAGCTCTTTGGCAGCCGCTCGCGTGGCCCCACAGCCCGTGGGGCTGCGGGCTTTCCAGCGGCCATCAGCCTCGGCGACACCGGCGCCCACGTGGCGCCGCCGCGCCAGCCTGCGAAACATTTTCCGGTAGGGCCGCGGCTCTGGCGACAGCTCCCACTCCCGAAGAGCCAGGAGGGAAAGCCGTGCCTCCTTGGAAAGCTCTTTGGCAGCCGCTCACGTGGCCCCACAGCCCGTGGGGCTGCGGGCTTTCCGGCAGCCGTCAGCCTCGGCGATACCTGCGACCACGTGTCGCCGCCACGCCATCCTGCGAAGCATTTTCCAGTAGGGCCGTGGCTCTGGTGACAGCTCCCACGCCCGAAGAGCCAGGAGGGAAAGCCGTGCCTCCTTGGAAAGCTCTTTGGCAGCCGCTCGTGTGGCCCCACAGCCCGTGGGGCTGCGGGCTTTCCGGCAGCCGTCAGTCTCGGCGACACTGGCGCCCACGTGGCGCCCCCGCGCCAGCCTGCGAAGCATTTTCTGGTAGGGCCACGGCTCTGGCGACAGCTCCCACGCCTGAAGAGCCAGGAGGGAAAGCCGTGCCTCATTGGAAAGCTCTTTGGCAGCCGCTCGCGTGGCCCCACAGCCCGTGGGGCTGCGGGCTTTCCGGCGGCCCTCAGCCTTGACAAAACCGGCGCCCACGTGGCGCCGCCATGCCAGCCTGTGAAGCATTTTCCAGTAGGGCCGCGGCTCTGGCGACAGCTCCCACGCCCGAAGAGCCAAGAGGGAAAGCCGTGCCTCCTTGGAAATCTCTTTGGCAGCCGCTCGCGTGGCCCCACAGCCCGTGGGGCTGCGGGCTTTCCGGCGGCCATCAGCCTCGGCGACACCGGCGCCCACGTGGTGCCCCCACACCAGCCTGCGAAGCATTTTCCGGTATGGCCGCGGCTCTGGCGACAGCTCCCACGCCCGAAGAGCCAGGAGGGAAAGCCGTGCCTCCTTGGAAAGCTCTTTGGCAGCCGCTCGCGTGGCACCACAGCAAGTGGGGCTGCGGACTTTCCGGCGGCCGTCAGCCTCGGCGACACCTGTGACCACGTGGCGCCCCCGCACCAGCCTGCGAAGCATTTTCCGGTAGGGCCGCGGCTCTGGTGACAGCTCCCACGCCCGAAGAGCCAGGAGGGAAAGCCGTGCCTCCTTGGAAAGCTCTTTGGCAGCCGCTCGCATGGCACCACAGCCCGTGGGGCTGCGGGCTTTCCAGCGGCCGTCAGCCTCGGCGACACCGGCGCCCACGTGGCGCCCCCGCGCCAGCCTGCGAAGCATTTTCCGGTAGGGCCGCGGCTCTGGCGACAGCTCCCACGCCCGAAGAGCCAGGAGGGAAAGCCGTGCCTCCTTGGAAAGCTCTTTGGCAGCTGCTCGTGTGGCCCCACAGCAAGTGGGGCTGCGGGCTTTCCAGCGGCTGTCAGCCTCGGCGACACCGGCGCCCACGTGGCGCCCCCGCGCCAGCCTGCGAAGCATTTTCCGGTACGGCCGCAGCTCTGGCGACAGCTCCCACGCCCAAAGAGCCAGGAGGGAAAGCCGTGCCTCCTTGGAAAGCTCTTTGGTAGCCGCTCGCGTGGCCTCACAGCCTGTGGGGCTGCGGGCTTTCCAGCGGCCGTCACCCTCGGCGACACCGGCGCCCACGTGTCGCCGCCACGCCAGCCTGCGAAGCATTTTCCGGTAGGGCCGCGGCTCTGGCGACAGCTCCCACGCCCGAAGAGCCAGGAGGGAAAGCCGTGCCTCCTTGGAAAGCTCTTTGGTAGCCGCTCGCGTGGCCTCACAGCCTGTGGGGCTGCGGGCTTTCCAGCGGCCGTCACCCTCGGCGACACCGGCGCCCACGTGTCGCCGCAACGCCAGCCTGCGAAGCATTTTCCGGTAGGGCCGCGGCTCTGGCGACAGCTCCCACGCCCGAAGAGCCAGGAGGGAAAGCCGTGCCTCGTTGGAAAGCTCTTTGGCAGCCGCTCGCGTGGCCCCACAGCCCGTGGGGCTGCGGGATTTCCGGCGGCCGACAGCCTAGGCAACACCGGCGCCCACGTGGCGCCGCCGCGCCAGCCTGCGAAGCATTTTCCGGTAGGGCCGCAGCTCTGGCGACAGCTCCCACGCCCGAAGAGCCAGGAGGGAAAGCCGTGCCTCGTTGGAAAGCTCTTTGGCAGCCGCTCGCGTGGCCCCACAGCCCGTGGGGCTGCGGGCTTTCCGGCGGCCGTCAGCCTCGGCGACACCTGCGACCACGTGGCGCCCCCGCGCCAGCCTGCGAAGCATTTTCCGGTAGGGCCACGGCTCTGGCGACAGCTCCCACGCCCGAAGAGCCAGGAGGGAAAGCCGTGCCTCCTTGGAAAGCTCTTTGGCAGCCGCTCGCGTGGCCCCACAGCCCGTGGGGCTGCGGGCTTTCCGGCGGCCGTCAGCCTCGGCGACACCGGCGCCCACGTGGCGCCGCCGCGCCAGCCTGTGAAGCATTTTCCGGTAGGGCCGCGGCTCTGCCGACATCTCCCAAGCGCGAAGAGCCAGGAGGGAAAGCCGTGCCTCCTTGGAAAGCTCTTTGGCAGCCGCTCGCGTGGCCCCACAGCCCGTGGGGCTGCGGGCTATCCGGCGGCCGTCAGCCTCGGCGACACCGGCGCCCACGTGGCGCCGCCGCGCCACCCTGCGAAGCATTTTCCGGTAGGGCCGCGTCTCTGGCGACAGCTCCCACGCCCGAAGAGCCAGGAGGGAAAGCCATGCCTCCTTGGAAAGCTCTTTGGCAGCCGCTCGCGTGGCCCCACAGCCCGTGGGGCTGCGGGCTTTCCAGCGGCCGTCAGCCTCGGCGACACCGGCGCCCACGTGGCGCCGCCGCACCAGCCTGCGAAGCATTTTCCGGTAGGGCCGCGGCTCTGGCGACAGCTCCCACGCCCGAAGAGCCAGGAGGGAAAGCTTTGCCTCCTTGGAAAGCTCTTTGGCAGCCGCTCGTGTGGCCCCACAGCGCGTGGGTCTGCAGGCTTTCCGGCGGCCGTCAGCCTCGGCGACACCGTTGCCCACGTGGTGCCGCCGCGCCAGCCTGCGAAGCATTTTCCGGTAGGGCCGCGGCTCTGGCGACAGCTCCCACACTCGAAGAGCCAGGAGGGAAAGCCGTGCCTCCTTGGAAAGCTCTTTGGCAGCCGCTCGCGTGGCCCCACAGCCCGTGGGGCTGCGGGCTTTCCGGCGGCCGTCAGCCTCGGCGACACCGGCGCCCACGTGGCGCCGCCGCGCCAGCCTGCGAAGCATTTTCCGGTAGGGCCGCGGCTCTGGTGACAGCTCCCACGCCCGAAGAGCCAGGAGGGAAAGCCGTGCCTCCTTGGAAAACTCTTTGGCAGCCGCTCGCGTGGCCCCACAGCCCGTGGGGCTGCGGGGCTTTCCGGCGGCCGTCAGCCTCGGCAACACCGGTGCCCACTTGACGCCGCCACGCCAGCCTGCGAAGAATTTTCCGGTAGGGCCGCGGCTCTGGCGACAGCTCCCACGCCTGAAGAGCCAGGAGGGAAAGCCGTGCCTCATTGGAAATCTCTTTGGCAGCCGCTCGCGTGGCCCCACAGCCCGTGGGGCTGCGGGCTTTCCGGCGGCCATCAGCCTCGGTGACACCGGCGCCCACGTGGTGCCCCCACACCAGCCTGCGAAGCATTTTTCGGTAGGGCCGCGGCTCTGGCGACAGCTCCCACGCCCGAAGAGCCAGGAGGGAAAGCCGTGCCTCCTTGGAAAGCTCTTTGGCAGCCGCTCGCGTGGCCCCACAGCAAGTGGGGCTGCGGACTTTCCGGAGGCCGTCAGCCTCGGCGACACCTGTGACCACGTGGCGCCCCCGCACCAGCCTGCAAAGCATTTTCCGGTAGGGCCGCGGCTCTGGCGACAGCTCCCACGCCCGAAGAGCCAGGAGGGAAAGCCGTGCCTCCTTGGAAAGCTCTTTGGCAGCCGCTCGTGTGGCCCCACAGCCCGTGGGGCTGCGGGCTTTCCAGCGGCCGACAGCCACGGCTAAACAGGCGCCAACGTGGCGCCGCCGCGCCAGCCTGTGAAGCATTTTCCGGTAGGGCCGCGGCTCTGGAGACAGCTCCCACGCCCGAAGAGCCAGGAGGGAAAGCCGTGCCTCCTTGGAAAGCTCTTTGGCAGCCGCTCGCGTGGCCCCACAGCCCGTGGGGCTGCGGGCTTTCCGGCGGCCGTCAGCCTTGGCGACACCGGCGCCCACGTGGCGCCCCCCGCTCCAGCTTGCGAAGCATTTTCCGGTAGGGCCGCGGCTCTGGCGACAGCTCCCACGCCCGAAGAGCCAGGAGGGAAAGCCGTGCCTCCTTGGAAAGCTCTTTGGCAGCCGCTCGTGTGGCCCCACAGCCCGTGGGGCTGCGGGCTTTCCAGCGGCTGTCAGCCTCGGCGACACCGGCGCCCACATGGCGCCCCCGCGCCAGCCTGTGAAGCATTTTCCGGTAGGGCCGCAGCTCTGGCGACAGCTCCCACGCCCGAAGAGCCAGGAGGGAAAGCCGTGCCTCATTGGAAAGCTCTTTGGTAGCCGCTCGCGTGGCCTCACAGCCTGTGGGCTGCGGGCTTTCCAGCGGCCGTCACCCTCGGCGACACCGGCGCCCACGTGTCGCCGCCACGCTAGCCTGCGAAGCATTTTCCGGTAGGGCCGCGGCTCTGGCGACAGCTCCCACGCCCGAAGAGCCAGGAGGGAAAGCCGTGCCTCCTTGGAAAGCTCTTTGGCAGCCGCTCGCGTGGCCCCACAGCCCGTGGGGCTGCGGGCTTTCCGGCGGCCGTCAGCCTCGGCGACACCGGCGCCCACGTGGCGCCGCCACGCCAGCCTGCGAAGCATTTTCCGGTAGGGCCGCGGCTCTGGCGACAGCTCCCACGCCCGAAGAGCCAGGAGGGAAAGCCGTGCCTCCTTGGAAAGCTCTTTGGCAGCCGCTCGCGTGGCCCCACAGCAAGTGGGGCTGCGGGCTTTCCAGCGGCCGTCAGCCTCGGCGACACCTTTGCCCACGTGGCGCTGCCACGCCAGTCTGCGAAGCATTTTCCGGTAGGGCCGCGGCTCTGGCGACAGCTCCCACGCCCGAAGAGCCAGGAGGGAAAGCCGTGCCTCCTTGGAAACCTCTTTGGCAGCCGCTGGCGTGGCCCCACAGCAAGTGGGGCTGCGGGCTTTCCGGCGGCCGTCAGCCTCGGCGACACCGGCGCCCACGTGGCGCCGCCACGCCACCCTGCGAAGCATTTTCCGGTAGGGCCGCGGCTCTGGCGACAGCTCCCACGTCCGAAGAGCCAGGAGGGAAAGCCGTGCCTCCTTGGAAAGCTCTTTGGCAGCCGCTCGCGTGGCCCCACAGCAAGTGGGGCTGCGGGCTTCCCGGCGGCCGTCAGCCTCATCGTCACCGGCGCCCACGTGGCGCCGCCACACCAGCCTGCGAAGCATTTTCCGGTAGGTCCGCGGCTCTGGCGACAGCTCCCACGCCCGAAGAGCCAGGAGGGAAAGCCGTGCCTTCTTGGAAAGCTCTTTGGCAGCCGCTCGCGTGGCCCCACAGCCCGTGGGGCTGCGGGCTTTCCAGCGGCCGACAGCCACGGCTAAACAGGCGCCAACGTGGCGCCGCCGCGCCAGCCTGTGAAGCATTTTCCGGTAGGGCCGCGGCTCTGGAGACAGCTCCCACGCCCGAAGAGCCAGGAGGGAAAGCCGTGCCTCCTTGGAAAGCTCTTTGGCAGCCGCTCGCGTGGCCCCACAGCCCGTGGGGCTGCGGGCTTTCCGGCGGGCCGTCAGCCTTGGCGACACCGGCGCCCACGTGGCGCCCCCACGCAAGCCTGCGAAGCATTTTCCGGTAGGGCCGCGGCTCTGGCGACAGCTCCCACGCCCGAAGAGCCAGGAGGGAAAGCCGTGCCTCGTTGGAAAGCTCTTTGGCAGCCGCTCGCATGGCCCCACAGCCCGTGGGGCTGCGGGCTTTCCGGCAGCCGTCAGCCACGGCTACACCGGCGCCAACGTGGCGCCGCCGCGCCAGCCTGTGAAGCATTTTCCAGTAGGGCCGCGGCTCTGGAGACAGCTCCCACGCCCGAAGAGCCAGGAGGGAAAGCCGTGCCTCCTTGGAAAGCTCTTTGGCAGCCGCTCGCGTGGCCCCACAGCCCGTGGGGCTGCGGGCTTTCTGGCGGCCGTCAGCCTCGGCGACACTGGTGCCCACTTGGCGCCGCCACCCCAGCCTACGAAGCATTTTCCGGTAGGGCCGCGGCTCTGGCGACAGCTCCCACGCCCGAAGAGCCAGGAGGGAAAGCCGTGCCTCGTTGGAAAGCTCTTTGGCAGCCGTTCGCGTGGCCCCACAGCAAGTGGGGCTGCGGGCTTTCCGGCGGCCATCAGCCTCGGCGACACCTGCGACTACGTGGCGCCGCCGCGCCAGCCTGCGAAGCATTTTCCGGTAGGGCCGCGGCTCTGGCGACAGCTCCCACGGCCGAAGAGCCAGGAGGGAAAGCCGTGCCTCCTTGGAAAGCTCTTTGGCAGCCGTTCGCGTGGCCCCACAGCAAGTGGGGCTGCGGGCTTTCCGGCGGCCGTCAGCCTCGGCGACACCTGTGACCACGTGGCGCCCCCGCGCCAGCCTGCGAAGCATTTTCCGGTAGGGCCGCGGCTCTGGCGACAGCTCCCACGGCCGAAGAGCCAGGAGGGAAAGCCGTGCCTCCTTGGAAAGCACTTTTGGCAGCCGTTCGCGTGGCCCCACAGCAAGTGGGGGCTGCGGGCTTTCCGGCGGCCGTCAGCCTCGGCGACACCTGTGACCACGTGGTGCCCCCGCACCAGCCTGCGAAGCATTTTCCGGTAGGGCCGCGGCTCTGGCGACAGCTCCCACGCCCGAAGAGCCAGGAGGGAAAGCCGTGCCTCGTTGGAAAGCTCTTTGGCAGCCGCTCGCGTGGCCCCACAGCAAGTGGGGCTGCGGGCTTTCCGGCGGCTGTCAGCCTCGGCGACACCTGCGACCACGTGGCGCCGCCGCGCCACCCTGCGAAGCATTTTCCGGTAGGGCCGCGGCTCTGGCGACAGCTCCCACGCCCGAAGAGCCAGGATGGAAAGCCGTGCCTCGTTGGAAAGCTCTTTGGCAGCCGCTCGCGTGGCCCCACAGCCCGTGGGGCTGCGGGCTTTCCGACGGCCGTCAGCCTCATCGTCACCGGCGCCCACGTGGCGCCGCCACACCAGCCTGCGAAGCATTTTCCGGTAGGGCCGCGGCTCTGGCGACAGCTCCCACGCCCGAAGAGCCAGGAGGGAAAGCCGTGCCTCGTTGGAAAGCTCTTTGGCAGCCGCTCGCGTGGCCCCACAGCCCGTGGGGCTGCGGGCTTTCCAGCGGCCGACAGCCACGGCTAAACAGGCGCCAACGTGGCGCCGCCGCGCCAGCCTGTGAAGCATTTTCCGGTAGGGCCGCGGGCTCTGGAGACAGCTCCCACGCCCGAAGAGCCAGGAGGGAAAGCCGTGCCTCGTTGGAAAGCTCTTTGGCAGCCGCTGGCGTGGCCCCACAGCCCGTGGGGCTGCGGGCTTTCCGGCGGCCGTCAGCCTCGGCGACACTGGTGCCCACTTGGCGCCGCCACCCCAGCCTACGAAGCATTTTCCGGTAGGGCCGCGGCTCTGGCGACAGCTCCCACGCCCGAAGAGCCAGGAGGGAAAGCCGTGCCTCGTTGGAAAGCTATTTGGCAGCCGTTCGCGTGGCCCCACAGCAAGTGGGGCTGCGGGCTTTCCGGCGGCCGTCAGCCTCGGCGACACCTGCGACTACGTGGCGCCGCCATGCCAGCCTGCGAAGCATTTTCCGGTAGGGCCGCGGCTCTGGCGACAGCTCCCACGGCCGAAGAGCCAGGAGGGAAAGCCGTGCCTCCTTGGAAAGCTCTTTGGCAGCCGTTCGCGTGGCCCCACAGCAAGTGGGGCTGCGGGCTTTCCGGCGGCTGTCAGCCTCGGCGACACCTGCGACCACGTGGCGCCGCCGCGCCACCCTGCGAAGCATTTTCCGCTAGGGCCGCGGCTCTGGCGACAGCTCCCACGCCCGAAGAGCCAGGAGGGAAAGCCGTGCCTCGTTGGAAAGCTCTTTGGCAGCCGCTCGTGTGGCCCCACAGCCCGTGGGGCTGCGGGCTTCCCGGCGGCCGTCAGCCTCATCGTCACCGGCGCCCACGTGGCGCCGCCACACCAGCCTGCGAAGCATTTTCCGGTAGGGCCGCGGCTCTGGCGACAGCTCCCACGCCCGAAGAGCCAGGAGGGAAAGCCGTGCCTTCTTGGAAAGCTCTTTGGCAGCCGCTCGCGTGGCCCCACAGCCCGTGGGGCTGCGGGCTTTCCAGCGGCCGACAGCCACGGCTAAACAGGCGCCAACGTGGCGCCGCCGCGCCAGCCTGTGAAGCATTTTCCGGTAGGGCCGCGGCTCTGGAGACAGCTCCCACGCCCGAAGAGCCAGGAGGGAAAGCCGTGCCTCCTTGGAAAGCTCTTTGGCAGCCGCTCGCGTGGCCCCACAGCCCGTGGGGCTGCGGGCTTTCCGGCGGCCGTCAGCCTTGGCGACACCGGCGCCCACGTGGCGCCCCCACGCAAGCCTGCGAAGCATTTTCCGGTAGGGCCGCGGCTCTGGCGACAGCTCCCACGCCCGAAGAGCCAGGAGGGAAAGCCGTGCCTCGTTGGAAAGCTCTTTGGCAGCCGCTCGCATGGCCCCACAGCCCGTGGGGCTGCGGGCTTTCCGGCAGCCGTCAGACACGGCTACACCGGCGCCAACGTGGCGCCGCCGCGCCAGCCTGTGAAGCATTTTCCAGTAGGGCCGCGGCTCTGGAGACAGCTCCCACGCCCGAAGAGCCAGGAGGGAAAGCCGTGCCTCGTTGGAAAGCTCTTTGGCAGCCGCTCGCGTGGCCCCACAGCCCGTGGGGCTGCGGGCTTTCTGGCGGCCGTCAGCCTCGGCGACACTGGTGCCCACTTGGCGCCGCCACCCCAGCCTACGAAGCATTTTCCGGTAGGGCCGCGGCTCTGGCGACAGCTCCCACGCCCGAAGAGCCAGGAGGGAAAGCCGTGCCTCGTTGGAAAGCTCTTTGGCAGCCGTTCGCGTGGCCCCACAGCAAGTGGGGCTGCGGGCTTTCCGGCGGCCATCAGCCTCGGCGACACCTGCGACTACGTGGCGCCGCCGCGCCAGCCTGCGAAGCATTTTCCGGTAGGGCCGCGGCTCTGGCGACAGCTCCCACGGCCGAAGAGCCAGGAGGGAAAGCCGTGCCTCCTTGGAAAGCTCTTTGGCAGCCGTTCGCGTGGCCCCACAGCAAGTGGGGCTGCGGGCTTTCCGGCGGCCGTCAGCCTCGGCGACACCTGTGACCACGTGGCGCCCCCGTGCCAGCCTGCGAAGCATTTTCCGGTAGGGCCGCGGCTCTGGCGACAGCTCCCACGGCCGAAGAGCCAGGAGGGAAAGCCGTGCCTCCTTGGAAAGCACTTTGGCAGCCGTTCGCGTGGCCCCACAGCAACTGGGGCTGCGGGCTTTCCGGCGGCCGTCAGCCTCGGCGACACCTGTGACCACGTGGCGCCCCCGCACCAGCCTGCGAAGCATTTTCCGGTAGGGCCGCGGCTCTGGCGACAGCTCCCACGCCCGAAGAGCCAGGAGGGAAAGCCGTGCCTCGTTGGAAAGCTCTTTGGCAGCCGCTCGCGTGGCCCCACAGCAAGTGGGGCTGCGGGCTTTCCGGCGGCTGTCAGCCTCGGCGACACCTGCGACCACGTGGCGCCGCCGCGCCACCCTGCGAAGCATTTTCCGGTAGGGCCGCGGCTCTGGCGACAGCTCCCACGCCCGAAGAGCCAGGAGGGAAAGCCGTGCCTCGTTGGAAAGCTCTTTGGCAGCCGCTCGCGTGGCCCCACAGCCCGTGGGGCTGCGGGCTTTCCGGCGACCGTCAGCCTCATCGTCACCGGCGCCCACGTGGCGCCGCCACACCAGCCTGCGAAGCATTTTCCGGTAGGGCCGCGGCTCTGGCGACAGCTCCCACGCCCGAAGAGCCAGGAGGGAAAGCCGTGCCTTCTTGGAAAGCTCTTTGGCAGCCGCTCGCGTGGCCCCACAGCCCGTGGGGCTGCGGGCTTTCCAGCGGCCGACAGCCACGGCTAAACAGGCGCCAACGTGGCGCCGCCGCGCCAGCCTGTGAAGCATTTTCCTGTAGGGCCGCGGCTCTGGAGACAGCTCCCACGCCCGAAGAGCCAGGAGGGAAAGCCGTGCCTCGTTGGAAAGCTCTTTGGCAGCCGCTCGCATGGCCCCACAGCCCGTGGGGCTGCGGGCTTTCCGGCAGCCGTCAGCCACGGCTACACCGGGCCAACGTGGCGCCGCCGCGCCAGCCTGTGAAGCATTTTCCAGTAGGGCCGCGGCTCTGGAGACAGCTCCCACGCCCGAAGAGCCAGGAGGGAAAGCCGTGCCTCGTTGGAAAGCTCTTTGGCAGCCGCTCGCGTGGCCCCACAGCCCGTGGGGCTGCGGGCTTTCCGGCGGCCGTCAGCCTCGGCGACACTGGTGCCCACTTGGCGCCGCCACCCCAGCCTACGAAGCATTTTCCGGTAGGGCCGCGGCTCTGGCGACAGCTCCCACGCCCGAAGAGCCAGGAGGGAAAGCCATGCCTCGTTGGAAAGCTATTTGGCAGCCGTTCGCGTGGCCCCACAGCAAGTGGGGCTGCGGGCTTTCTGGCGGCCCTCAGCCTCGGCGACACCTGCGACTACGTGGCGCCGCCGCGCCAGCCTGCGAAGCATTTTCCGGTAGGGCCGCGGCTCTGGCGACAGCTCCCACGGCCGAAGAGCCAGGAGGGAAAGCCGTGCCTCCTTGGAAAGCTCTTTGGCAGCCGTTCGCGTGGCCCCACAGCAAGTGGGGCTGCGGGCTTTCCGGCGGCCGTCAGCCTCGGCGACACCTGTGACCACGTGGCGCCCCCGCGCCAGCCTGCGAAGCATTTTCCGGTAGGGCCGCGGCTCTGGCGACAGCTCCCACGGCCGAAGAGCCAGGAGGGAAAGCCGTGCCTCGTTGGAAAGCTCTTTGGCAGCCGTTCGCGTGGCCCCACAGCAAGTGGGGCTGCGGGCTTTCCGGCGGCCGTCAGCCTCGGCGACACCTGTGACCACGTGGCGCCCCCGCACCAGCCTGTGAAGCATTTTCCGGTAGGGCCGCGGCTCTGGCGACAGCTCCCACGCCCGAAGAGCCAGGAGGGAAAGCCGTGCCTCGTTGGAAAGCTCTTTGGCAGCCGCTCGCGTGGCCCCACAGCCCGTGGGGCTGCGGGCTTTCCAGCGGCCGTCAGCCTCATCGTCACCGGCGCCCACGTGGCGCCGCCACACCAGCCTGCGAAGCATTTTCCGGTAGGGCCGCGGCTCTGGCGACAGCTCCCACGCCCGAAGAGCCAGGAGGGAAAGCCGTGCCTTCTTGGAAAGCTCTTTGGCAGCCGCTCGCGTGGCCCCACAGCCCGTGGGGCTGCGGGCTTTCCAGCGGCCGACAGCCACGGCTAAACAGGCGCCAACGTGGCGCCGCCGCGCCAGCCTGTGAAGCATTTTCCGGTAGGGCCGCGGCTCTGGAGACAGCTCCCACGCCCGAAGAGCCAGGAGGGAAAGCCGTGCCTCCTTGGAAAGCTCTTTGGCAGCCGCTCGCGTGGCCCCACAGCCCGTGGGGCTGCGGGCTTTCCGGCGGCCGTCAGCCTCCGCGACACCTGCGACCACGTGGCGCCGCCACGCCAGCCTGCGAAGCATTTTCCGGTAGGGCCGCGGCTCTGGCGACAGCTCCCACGCCCGAAGAGCCTGGAGGGAAAGCCGTGCCTCGTTGGAAAGCTCTTTGGCAGCCGCTCGCGTGGCCCCACAGCAAGTGGGGCTGCGGGCTTTCCAGCGGCCGTCAGCCTCGGCGACACCTGTGACCACGTGGCGCCGCCACGCCAGCCTGCGAAGCATTTTCCGGTAGGGCCGCAGCTCTGGCGACAGCTCCCACGCCCGAAGAGCCAGGAGGGAAAGCCGTGCCTCGTTGGAAAGCTCTTTGGCAGCCGCTCGCGTGGCCCCACAGCCCGTGGGGCTGCGGGCTTTCCGGCGGCCGTCAGCCTCGGCGACACCTGCGACCACGTGGCGCCGGCGCGCCAGCCTGCGAAGCATTTTCTGGTAGGGCAGCGACTCTGGCGACAGCTCCCACGCCCGAAGAGCCAAGAGGGAAAGCCGTGCCTCCTTGGAAAGCTCTTTGGCAGCCGCTCGCGTGGCCCCACAGCCCGTGGGGCTGCGGGCTTTCCAGCGGCCGTCAGCCTCGGCGACACCGGCGCCCACGTGGTGCGGCCACGCCAGCCTGCGAAGCATTTTCCGGTAGGGCCGCAGCTCTGGCGACAGCTCCCACGCTCGAAGAGCCAGGAGGGAAAGCCGTGCCTCGTTGGAAAGCTCTTTGGCAGCCGCTCGCGTGGCCCCACAGCCCGTGGGGCTGCGGGCTTTCCGGCGGCCGTCAGCCTCGGCGACACTGGTGCCCACTTGGCGCCGCCACCCCAGCCTACGAAGCATTTTCCGGTAGGGCCGCGGCTCTGGCGACAGCTCCCACGCCCGAAGAGCCAGGAGGGAAAGCCGTGCCTTCTTGGAAAGCTCTTTGGCAGCCGCTCGCGTGGCCCCACAGCCCGTGGGGCTGCGGGCTTTCCAGCGGCCGACAGCCACGGCTAAACAGGCGCCAACGTGGCGCCGCCGCGCCAGCCTGTGAAGCATTTTCCGGTAGGGCCGCGGCTCTGGAGACAGCTCCCACGCCCGAAGAGCCAGGAGGGAAAGCCGTGCCTCCTTGGAAAGCTCTTTGGCAGCCGCTCGCGTGGCCCCACAGCCCGTGGGGCTGCGGGCTTTCCGGCGGCCGTCAGCCTTGGCGACACCGGCGCCCACGTGGCGCCCCCACGCAAGCCTGCGAAGCATTTTCCGGTAGGGCCGCGGCTCTGGCGACAGCTCCCACGCCCGAAGAGCCAGGAGGGAAAGCCGTGCCTCGTTGGAAAGCTCTTTGGCAGCCGCTCGCATGGCCCCACAGCCCGTGGGGCTGCGGGCTTTCCGGCAGCCGTCAGCCACGGCTACACCGGCGCCAACGTGGCGCCGCCGCGCCAGCCTGTGAAGCATTTTCCAGTAGGGCCGCGGCTCTGGAGACAGCTCCCACGCCCGAAGAGCCAGGAGGGAAAGCCGTGCCTCGTTGGAAAGCTCTTTGGCAGCCGCTCGCGTGGCCCCACAGCCCGTGGGGCTGCGGGCTTTCTGGCGGCCGTCAGCCTCGGCGACACTGGTGCCCACTTGGCGCCGCCACCCCAGCCTACGAAGCATTTTCCGGTAGGGCCGCGGCTCTGGCGACAGCTCCCACGCCCGAAGAGCCAGGAGGGAAAGCCGTGCCTCGTTGGAAAGCTCTTTGGCAGCCGTTCGCGTGGCCCCACAGCAAGTGGGGCTGCGGGCTTTCCGGCGGCCATCAGCCTCGGCGACACCTGCGACTACGTGGCGCCGCCGCGCCAGCCTGCGAAGCATTTTCCGGTAGGGCCGCGGCTCTGGCGACAGCTCCCACGGCCGAAGAGCCAGGAGGGAAAGCCGTGCCTCCTTGGAAAGCTCTTTGGCAGCCGTTCGCGTGGCCCCACAGCAAGTGGGGCTGCGGGCTTTCCGGCGGCCGTCAGCCTCGGCGACACCTGTGACCACGTGGCGCCCCCGCGCCAGCCTGCGAAGCATTTTCCGGTAGGGCCGCGGCTCTGGCGACAGCTCCCACGGCCGAAGAGCCAGGAGGGAAAGCCGTGCCTCCTTGGAAAGCACTTTGGCAGCCGTTCGCGTGGCCCCACAGCAAGTGGGGCTGCGGGCTTTCCAGCGGCCGTCAGCCTCGGCGACACCTGTGACCACGTGGCGCCCCCGCACCAGCCTGCGAAGCATTTTCCGGTAGGGCCGCGGCTCTGGCGACAGCTCCCACGCCCGAAGAGCCAGGAGGGAAAGCCGTGCCTCCTTGGAAAGCTCTTTGGCAGCCGCTCGCGTGGCCCCACAGCAAGTGGGGCTGCGGGCTTTCCGGCGGCTGTCAGCCTCGGCGACACCTGCGACCACGTGGCGCCGCCGCGCCACCCTGCGAAGCATTTTCCGGTAGGGCCGCGGCTCTGGCGACAGCTCCCACGCCCGAAGAGCCAGGAGGGAAAGCCGTGCCTCGTTGGAAAGCTCTTTGGCAGCCGCTCGCGTGGCCCCACAGCCCGTGGGGCTGCGGGCTTTCCGGCGGCCGTCAGCCTCATCGTCACCGGCGCCCACGTGGCGCCGCCACACCAGCCTGCGAAGCATTTTCCGGTAGGGCCGCGGCTCTGGCGACAGCTCCCACGCCCGAAGAGCCAGGAGGGAAAGCCGTGCCTTCTTGGAAAGCTCTTTGGCAGCCGCTCGCGTGGCCCCACAGCCCGTGGGGCTGCGGGCTTTCCAGCGGCCGACAGCCACGGCTAAACAGGCGCCAACGTGGCGCCGCCGCGCCAGCCTGTGAAGCATTTTCTGGTAGGGCCGCGGCTCTGGAGACAGCTCCCACGCCCGAAGAGCCAGGAGGGAAAGCCGTGCCTCGTTGGAAAGCTCTTTGGCAGCCGCTCGCATGGCCCCACATCCCGTGGGGCTGCGGGCTTTCCGGCAGCCGTCAGCCACGGCTACACCGGGCCAACGTGGCGCCGCCGCGCCAGCCTGTGAAGCATTTTCCAGTAGGGCCGCGGCTCTGGAGACAGCTCCCACGCCCGAAGAGCCAGGAGGGAAAGCCGTGCCTCGTTGGAAAGCTCTTTGGCAGCCGCTCGCGTGGCCCCACAGCCCGTGGGGCTGCGGGCTTTCCGGCGGCCGTCAGCCTCGGCGACACTGGTGCCCACTTGGCGCCGCCACCCCAGCCTACGAAGCATTTTCCGGTAGGGCCGCGGCTCTGGCGACAGCTCCCACGCCCGAAGAGCCAGGAGGGAAAGCCGTGCCTCGTTGGAAAGCTCTTTGGCAGCCGCTCGTGTGGCCCCACAGCCCGTGGGGCTGCGGGCTTCCCGGCGGCCGTCAGCCTCATCGTCACCGGCGCCCACGTGGCGCCGCCACACCAGCCTGCGAAGCATTTTCCGGTAGGGCCGCGGCTCTGGCGACAGCTCCCACGCCCGAAGAGCCAGGAGGGAAAGCCGTGCCTTCTTGGAAAGCTCTTTGGCAGCCGCTCGCGTGGCCCCACAGCCCGTGGGGCTGCGGGCTTTCCAGCGGCCGACAGCCACGGCTAAACAGGCGCCAACGTGGCGCCGCCGCGCCAGCCTGTGAAGCATTTTCCGGTAGGGCCGCGGCTCTGGAGACAGCTCCCACGCCCGAAGAGCCAGGAGGGAAAGCCGTGCCTCCTTGGAAAGCTCTTTGGCAGCCGCTCGCGTGGCCCCACAGCCCGTGGGGCTGCGGGCTTTCCGGCGGCCGTCAGCCTTGGCGACACCGGCGCCCACGTGGCGCCCCCACGCAAGCCTGCGAAGCATTTTCCGGTAGGGCCGCGGCTCTGGCGACAGCTCCCACGCCCGAAGAGCCAGGAGGGAAAGCCGTGCCTCCTTGGAAAGCTCTTTGGCAGCCGCTCGCATGGCCCCACAGCCCGTGGGGCTGCGGGCTTTCCGGCAGCCGTCAGCCACGGCTACACCGGCGCCAACGTGGCGCCGCCGCGCCAGCCTGTGAAGCATTTTCCAGTAGGGCCGCGGCTCTGGAGACAGCTCCCACGCCCGAAGAGCCAGGAGGGAAAGCCGTGCCTCGTTGGAAAGCTCTTTGGCAGCCGCTCGCGTGGCCCCACAGCCCGTGGGGCTGCGGGCTTTCTGGCGGCCGTCAGCCTCGGCGACACTGGTGCCCACTTGGCGCCGCCACCCCAGCCTACGAAGCATTTTCCGGTAGGGCCGCGGCTCTGGCGACAGCTCCCACGCCCGAAGAGCCAGGAGGGAAAGCCGTGCCTCGTTGGAAAGCTCTTTGGCAGCCGTTCGCGTGGCCCCACAGCAAGTGGGGCTGCGGGCTTTCCAGCGGCCATCAACCTCGGCGACACCTGCGACTACGTGGCGCCGCCGCGCCAGCCTGCGAAGCATTTTCCGGTAGGGCCGCGGCTCTGGCGACAGCTCCCACGCCCGAAGAGCCAGGAGGGAAAGCCGTGCCTCCTTGGAAAGCTCTTTGGCAGCCGTTCGCGTGGCCCCACAGCAAGTGGGGCTGCGGGCTTTCCGGCGGCCGTCAGCCTCGGCGACACCTGTGACCACGTGGCGCCCCCGCGCCAGCCTGCGAAGCATTTTCCGGTAGGGCCGCGGCTCTGGCGACAGCTCCCACGCCCGAAGAGCCAGGAGGGAAAGCCGTGCCTCGTTGGAAAGCTCTTTGGCAGCCGCTCGCGTGGCCCCACAGCAAGTGGGGCTGCGGGCTTTCCGGCGGCTGTCAGCCTCGGCGACACCTGCGACCACGTGGCGCCGCCGCGCCAGCCTGCGAAGCATTTTCCGGTAGGGCCGCGGCTCTGGCGACAGCTCCCACGCCCGAAGAGCCAGGAGGGAAAGCCGTGCCTCCTTGGAAAGCTCTTTGGCAGCCGTTCGCGTGGCCCCACAGCAAGTGGGGCTGCGGGCTTTCCGGCGGCCGTCAGCCTCAGCGACACCTGTGACCACGTGGCGCCCCCGCGCCAGCCTGCGAAGCATTTTCCGGTAGGGCCGCGGCTCTGGCGACAGCTCCCACGGCCGAAGAGCCAGGAGGGAAAGCCGTGCCTCCTTGGAAAGCTCTTTGGCAGCCGTTCGCGTGGCCCCACAGCAAGTGGGGCTGCGGGCTTTCCGGCGGCCGTCAGCCTCGGCGACACCTGTGACCACGTGGCGCCCCCCGCACCAGCCTGTGAAGCATTTTCCGGTAGGGCCGCGGCTCTGGCGACAGCTCCCACGCCCGAAGAGCCAGGAGGGAAAGCCGTGCCTCGTTGGAAAGCTCTTTGGCAGCCGCTCGCGTGGCCCCACAGCCCGTGGGGCTGCGGGCTTTCCGTCACCGGCGCCCACGTGGCGCCGCCACACCAGCCTGCGAAGCATTTTCCGGTAGGGCCGCGGCTCTGGCGACAGCTCCCACGCCCGAAGAGCCAGGAGGGAAAGCCGTGCCTTCTTGGAAAGCTCTTTGGCAGCCGCTCGCGTGGCCCCACAGCCCGTGGGGCTGCGGGCTTTCCAGCGGCCGACAGCCACGGCTAAACAGGCGCCAACGTGGCGCCGCCGCGCCAGCCTGTGAAGCATTTTCCGGTAGGGCCGCGGCTCTGGAGACAGCTCCCACGCCCGAAGAGCCAGGAGGGAAAGCCGTGCCTCCTTGGAAAGCTCTTTGGCAGCCGCTCGCGTGGCCCCACAGCCCGTGGGGCTGCGGGCTTTCCGGCGGCCGTCAGCCTTGGCGACACCGGCGCCCACGTGGCGCCCCCACGCAAGCCTGCGAAGCATTTTCCGGTAGGGCCGCGGCTCTGGCGACAGCTCCCACGCCCGAAGAGCCAGGAGGGAAAGCCGTGCCTCGTTGGAAAGCTCTTTGGCAGCCGCTCGCATGGCCCCACAGCCCGTGGGGCTGCGGGCTTTCCGGCAGCCGTCAGCCACGGCTACACCGGCGCCAACGTGGCGCCGCCGCGCCAGCCTGTGAAGCATTTTCCAGTAGGGCCGCGGCTCTGGCGACAGCTCCCACGCCCGAAGAGCCAGGAGGGAAAGCCGTGCCTTCTTGGAAAGCTCTTTGGCAGCCGCTCGCGTGGCCCCACAGCCCGTGGGGCTGCGGGCTTTCCGGCGGCCGTCAGCCTCGGCGACACTGGTGCCCACTTGGCGCCGCCACCCCCAGCCTACGAAGCATTTTCCGGTAGGGCCGCGGCTCTGGTGACAGCTCCCACGCCCGAAGAGCCAGGAGGGAAAGCCGTGCCTCGTTGGAAAGCTCTTTGGCAGCCGTTCGCGTGGCCCCACAGCAAGTGGGGCTGCGGGCTTTCCGGCGGCCGTCAGCCTCGGCGACACCTGCGACTACGTGGCGCCGCCGCGCCAGCCTGCGAAGCATTTTCCGGTAGGGCCGCGGCTCTGGCGACAGCTCCCACGCCCGAAGAGCCAGGAGGGAAAGCCGTGCCTCGTTGCAAAGCTCTTTGGCAGCCGCTCGCGTGGCCCCACAGCCCGTGGGGCTGCGGGCTTTCCGGCGGCCGTCAGCCTCGGCTACACCTGCAGCCACGTTGCGCCCCCACGCCAGCCTGCGAAGCATTTTCCGGTAGGGCCGCGGCTCTGGCGACAGCTCCAACGCCCGAAGAGCCAGGAGGGAAAGCCGTGCCTCGTTGGAAAGCTCTTTGGCAGCCGCTCGCGTGGCCCCACAGCCCGTGGGGCTGCGGGCTTTCCGGCGGCCGTCAGCCTCGGCGACACTGGTGCCCACTTGGCGCCGCCACCCCAGCCTACGAAGCATTTTCCGGTAGGGCCGCGGCTCTGGCGACAGCTCCCACGCCCGAAGAGCCAGGAGGGAAAGCCGTGCCTCGTTGGAAAGCTCTTTGGCAGCCGCTCGCGTGGCCCCACAGCCCGTGGGGCTGCGGGCTTTCCGGCGGCCGTCAGACTCATCGTCACCGGCGCCCACGTGGCGCCGCCACACCAGCCTGCGAAGCATTTTCCGGTAGGGCCGCGGCTCTGGCGACAGCTCCCACGCCCGAAGAGCCAGGAGGGAAAGCCGTGCCTTCTTGGAAAGCTCTTTGGCAGCCGCTCGCGTGGCCCCACAGCCCGTGGGGCTGCGGGCTTTCCAGCGGCCGACAGCCACGGCTAAACAGGCGCCAACGTGGCGCCGCCGCGCCAGCCTGTGAAGCATTTTCCGGTAGGGCCGCGGCTCTGGAGACAGCTCCCACGCCCGAAGAGCCAGGAGGGAAAGCCGTGCCTCCTTGGAAAGCTCTTTGGCAGCCGCTCGCGTGGCCCCACAGCCCGTGGGGCTGCGGGCTTTCCGGCGGCCGTCAGCCTTGGCGACACCGGCGCCCACGTGGCGCCCCCACGCAAGCCTGCGAAGCATTTTCCGGTAGGGCCGCGGCTCTGGCGACAGCTCCCACGCCCGAAGAGCCAGGAGGGAAAGCCGTGCCTCCTTGGAAAGCTCTTTGGCAGCCGCTCGCATGGCCCCACAGCCCGTGGGGCTGCGGGCTTTCCGGCAGCCGTCAGCCACGGCTACACCGGCGCCAACGTGGCGCCGCCCGCGCCAGCCTGTGAAGCATTTTCCAGTAGGGCCGCGGCTCTGGCGACAGCTCCCACGCCCGAAGAGCCAGGAGGGAAAGCCGTGCCTTCTTGGAAAGCTCTTTGGCAGCCGCTCGCGTGGCCCCACAGCCCGTGGGGCTGCGGGCTTTCCGGCGGCCGTCAGCCTCGGCGACACTGGTGCCCACTTGGCGCCGCCACCCCAGCCTACGAAGCATTTTCCGGTAGGGCCGCGGCTCTGGCGACAGCTCCCACGCCCGAAGAGCCAGGAGGGAAAGCCGTGCCTCGTTGGAAAGCTCTTTGGCAGCCGTTCGCGTGGCCCCACAGCAAGTGGGGCTGCGGGCTTTCCGGCGGCCGTCAGCCTCGGCGACACCTGCGACTACGTGGCGCCGCCGCGCCAGCCTGCGAAGCATTTTCCGGTAGGGCCGCGGCTCTGGCGACAGCTCCCACGCCCGAAGAGCCAGGAGGGAAAGCCGTGCCTCGTTGCAAAGCTCTTTGGCAGCCGCTCGCGTGGCCCCACAGCCCGTGGGGCTGCGGGCTTTCCGGCGGCCGTCAGCCTCGGCTACACCTGCAGCCACGTTGCGCCCCCACGCCAGCCTGCGAAGCATTTTCCGGTAGGGGCCGCGGCTCTGGCGACAGCTCCAACGCCCGAAGAGCCAGGAGGGAAAGCCGTGCCTCGTTGGAAAGCTCTTTGGCAGCCGCTCGCGTGGCCCCACAGCCCGTGGGGCTGCGGGCTTTCCGGCGGCCGTCAGCCTCGGCGACACTGGTGCCCACTTGGCGCCGCCACCCCCAGCCTACGAAGCATTTTCCGGTAGGGCCGCGGCTCTGGCGACAGCTCCCACGCCCGAAGAGCCAGGAGGGAAAGCCGTGCCTCGTTGGAAAGCTCTTTGGCAGCCGCTCGTGTGGCCCCACAGCCCGTGGGGCTGCGGGCTTCCCGGCGGCCGTCAGCCTCATCGTCACCGGCGCCCACGTGGCGCCGCCACACCAGCCTGCGAAGCATTTTCCGGTAGGGCCGCGGCTCTGGCGACAGCTCCCACGCCCGAAGAGCCAGGAGGGAAAGCCGTGCCTTCTTGGAAAGCTCTTTGGCAGCCGCTCGCGTGGCCCACAGCCCGTGGGGCTGCGGGCTTTCCAGCGGCCGACAGCCACGGCTAAACAGGCGCCAACGTGGCGCCGCCGCGCCAGCCTGTGAAAGCATTTTCCGGTAGGGCCGCGGCTCTGGAGACAGCTCCCCACGCCCGAAGAGCCAGGAGGGAAAGCCGTGCCTCCTTGGAAAGCTCTTTGGCAGCCGCTCGCGTGGCCCCACAGCCTGTGGGGCTGCGGGCTTTCCGGCGGCCGTCAGCCTTGGCGACACCGGCGCCCACGTGGCGCCCCCCACGCAAGCCTGCGAAGCATTTTCCGGTAGGGCCGCGGCTCTGGCGACAGCTCCCACGCCCGAAGAGCCAGGAGGGAAAGCCGTGCCTCCTTGGAAAGCTCTTTGGCAGCCGCTCGCATGGCCCCACAGCCCGTGGGGCTGCGGGCTTTCCGGCAGCCGTCAGCCACGGCTACAACCGGCGCCAACGTGGCGCCGCCGCGCCAGCCTGTGAAGCATTTTCCAGTAGGGCCGCGGCTCTGGAGACAGCTCCCACGCCCGAAGAGCCAGGAGGGAAAGCCGTGCCTCGTTGGGAAAGCTCTTTGGCAGCCGCTCGCGTGGCCCCACAGCCCGTGGGGCTGCGGCTTTCTGGCGGCCGTCAGCCTCGGCGACACTGGTGCCCACTTGGCGCCGCCACCCCAGCCTACGAAGCATTTTCCGGTAGGGGCCGCGGGCTCTGGCGACAGCTCCCCACGCCCGAAGAGCCAGGAGGGGAAAGCCGTGCCTCGTTGGAAAGCTCTTTGGCAGCCGTTCGCGTGGCCCCACAGCAAGTGGGGCTGCGGGCTTTCCAGCGGCCATCAACCTCGGCGACACCTGCGACTTACGTGGCGCCGCCGCGCCAGCCTGCGAAGCATTTTCCGGTAGGGCCGCGGCTCTGGCGACAGCTCCCACGCCCGAAGAGCCAGGAGTGGAAAGCCGTGCCTCCTTGGAAAGCTCTTTGGGCAGCCGTTCGCGTGGCCCCACAGCAAGTGGGGCTGCGGGCTTTCCGGCGGCCGTCAGCCTCGGCGACACCTGTGACCACGTGGCGCCCCCGCGCCAGCCTGCGAAGCATTTTCCGGTAGGGCCGCGGCTCTGGCGACAGCTCCCCACGCCCGAAGAGCCAGGAGGGAAAGTCCGTGCCTCGTTGGAAAGCTCTTTGGCAGCCGCTCGCGTGGCCCCCACAGCAAGTGGGGCTGCGGGCTTTCCGGCGGCTGTCAGCCTCGGCGACACCTGCGACCACGTGGCGCCGCCGGCCAGCCTGCGAAGCATTTTCCGGTAGTGGGCCGCGGCTCTGGCGACAGCTCCCACGCCCGAAGAGCCAGGAGGGAAAGCCGTGCCTCCTTGGAAAGCTCTTTGGCAGCCGTTCGCGTGGCCCCACAGCAATGGGGGCTGCGGGCTTTCCGGCGGCCGTCAGCCTCAGCGACACCTGTGACCACGTGGCGCCCCCCGCGCCAGCCTGCGAAGCATTTTCCGGTAGGGCCGCGGCTCTGGCGACAGCTCCCACGGCCGAAGAGCCAGGAGGGAAAGCCGTGCCTCCTTGGAAAGCTCTTTGGCAGCCGTTCGCGTGGCCCCACAGCAAGTGGGGCTGCGGGGCTTTCCGGCGGCCGTCAGCCTCGGCGACACCTGTGACCACGTGGCGCCCCCGCACCAGCCTGTGAAGCATTTCCGGTAGGGGCCGCGGCTCTGGCGACAGCTCCCACGCCCCGAAGAGCCAGGAGGGAAAGCCGTGCCTCGTTGGAAAGCTCTTTGGCAGCCGCTCGCGTGGCCCCACAGCCCGTTGGGGCTGCGGGCTTTCCGGCGGCCGTCAGCCTCATCGTCACCCGCGCCCCACGTGGCGCCGCCACACCCAGCCTGCGAAGCATTTTCCGGTAGGGCCGCGGCTCTGGCGACAGCTCCCACGCCCGAAGAGCCAGGAGGGAAAGCCGTGCCTTCTTGGAAAGCTCTTTGGCAGCAGCCGCTCGCGTGGCCCCACAGCCCGTGGGGCTGCGGGCTTTCCAGCGGCCGACAGCCACGGCTAAACAGGCGCCAACGTGGCGCCGCCCGCGCCAGCCTGTGAAGCATTTTCCGGTAGGGCCGCGGCTCTGGAGACAGCTCCCACGCCCGAAGAGCCAGGAGGGAAAGCCGTGCCTCCTTGGAAAGCTCTTTGGCAGCCGCTCGCGTGGCCCCACAGCCCGTGGGGCTGCGGGCTTTCCGGCGGCCGTCAGCCTTGGCGACACCGGCGCCCACCGTGGCGCCCCCCACGCAAGCCTGCGAAGCATTTTCCGGTAGGGCCGCGGCTCTGGCGACAGCTCCCACGCCCGAAGAGCCAGGAGGGAAAGCCGTGCCTCGTTGGAAAGCTCTTTGGCAGCCGCTCGCATGGCCCCACAGCCCGTGGGGCTGCGGGCTTTCCGGCAGCCGTCAGCCACGGCTACACCGGCGCCAACGTGGCGCCGCCGCGCCAGCCTGTGAAGCATTTTCCAGTAGGGCCGCGGCTCTGGCGACAGCTCCCACGCCCGAAGAGCCAGGAGGGAAAGCCGTGCCTTCTTGGAAAGCTCTTTGGCAGCCGCTCGCGTGGCCCCACAGCCCGTGGGGCTGCGGGCTTTCCGGCGGCCGTCAGCCTCGGCGACACTGGTGCCCACTTGGCGCCGCCACCCCAGCCTACGAAGCATTTTCCGGTAGGGCCGCGGCTCTGGCGACAGCTCCCACGCCCGAAGAGCCAGGAGGGAAAGCCGTGCCTCGTTGGAAAGCTCTTTGGCAGCCGTTCGCGTGGCCCCACAGCAAGTGGGGCTGCGGGCTTTCCGGCGGCCGTCAGCCTCGGCGACACCTGCGACTACGTGGCGCCGCCGCGCCAGCCTGCGAAGCATTTTCCGGTAGGGCCGCGGCTCTGGCGACAGCTCCCACGCCCGAAGAGCCAGGAGGGAAAGCCGTGCCTCGTTGCAAAGCTCTTTGGCAGCCGCTCGCGTGGCCCCACAGCCCGTGGGGCTGCGGGCTTTCCGGCGGCCGTCAGCCTCGGCTACACCTGCAGCCACGTTGCGCCCCCACGCCAGCCTGCGAAGCATTTTCCGGTAGGGCCGCGGCTCTGGCGACAGCTCCAACGCCCGAAGAGCCAGGAGGGAAAGCCGTGCCTCCTTGGAAAGCTCTTTGGCAGCCGCTCGCGTGGCCCCACAGCCCGTGGGGCTGCGGGCTTTCCGGCGGCCGTCAGACTCGGCGACACCGGCGCCCACGTGTCGCCGCCACGCCAGCCTGCGAAGCATTTTCCGGTAGGGCCACGGCTCTGGCGACAGCTCCCACGCCCGAAGAGCCAGGAGGGAAAGCCGTGCCTCCTTGGAAAGCTCTTTGGCAGCCGCTCGTGTGGCCCCACAGCAAGTGGGGCTGCGGGCTTTCCAGCGGCCGTCAGCCTCGGCGAAACCGGCGCCCACGTGGCGCCCCCGCGCCAGCCTGCGTAGCATTTTCCGGTAGGGCCGCAGCTCTGGCGACAGCTCCCACGCCCGAAGAGCCAGGATGGAAAGCCGTGCCTCGTTGGAAAGCTCTTTGGCAGCCGCTCGCGTGGCCCCACAGCCCGTGGGGCTGCGGGCTTTCCGGCGGCCGTCAGCCTCGGCGACACCGGCGCCCACGTGGCGCCGCCGCGCCAGCCTGCAAAGCATTTTCCGGTAGGGCCGCGGCTCTGGCGACAGATCCCACGCCCGAAGAGCCAGGAGGGAAAGCCGTGCCTCCTTGGAAAGCTCTTTGGCAGCCGCTCGCGTGGCCCCACAGCCCGTGGGGCTGCGGGCTTTCCGGCGGCCGTCAGCCTTGGCGACACCGGCGCCCACGTGGCGCCCCCGCGCCAGCCTGTGAAGCATTTTCCGGTAGGGCCGCGGCTCTGGCGACAGCTCCCACGCCCGAAGAGCCAGGAGGGAAAGCCGTGCCTCGTTGGAAAGCTCTTTGGCAGCCGCTCGCGTGGCCCCACAGCCCGTGGGGCTGCGGGCTTTCCTGCGGCCGTCAGCCTCGGCGACACCGGCGCCCATGTGGCGCCGCCGCGCCTGCCTGCAAAGCATTTTCCGGTAGGGCCGCGGCTCTGGCGACAGCTCCCACACCCGAAGAGCCAGGAGGGAAAGCCGTGCCTCGTTGGAAAGCTCTTTGGCAGCCGCTCGCGTGGCCCCACAGCCCGTGGGGCTGCGCGCTTTCCGGCGGCCATCAGCCTCGGTGACAGCGGCGCCCACGTTGCACCGACACACCAGCCTGTGAAGCATTTTCCAGTAGGGCCGCGCCTCTGGCGACAGCTCCCACGCCCGAAGAGCCAGGAGGGAAAGCCGTGACTCCTTGGAAAGCTCTTTGGCAGCCGCTCGCGTGGTCCCACAGCCCGTGGGGCTGCGGGCTTTCCGGCGGCCGTCAGCCTCGGCGACACCGGCGCCAACGTGGCGCCGCCGCGCCAGACTGTGAAGCATTTTCTGGTAGGGCCGCGGCTCTGGCGACAGCTCCCACGCCCGAAGAGCCAGGAGGGAAAGCCGTGCCTGCTTGGAAAGCTCTTTGGCAGCCGCTCGCGTGGCCCCACAGCCCGTGGGGCTGCGGGCTTTCGGGCGGCCGTCAGCCTCGGCGACACCTGCGACCACGTGGCGCCGGCGCGCCAGCCTGCGAAGCATTTTCTGGTAGGGCAGCGACTCTGGCGACAGCTCCCACGCCCGAAGAGCCAAGAGGGAAAGCCGTGCCTCCTTGGAAAGCTCTTTGGCAGCCGCTGGCGTGGCCCCACAGCCCGTGGGGCTGCGGGCTTTCCAGCGGCCGTCAGCCTCGGCGACACCGGCGCCCACGTGGTGCGGCCACGCCAGCCTGCGAAGCATTTTCTGGTAGGGCCGCAGCTCTGGCGACAGCTCCCACGCTCGAAGAGCCAGGATGGAAAGCCGTGCCTCGTTGGAAAGCTCTTTGGCAGCCGCTCGCGTGGCCCCACAGCCCGTGGGCCTCGGGCTTTCCGGCGGCCGACAGCCTCGGCGACACCGGCGCCCACGTGGCGCCGCCGCGCCAGCAAGCGAAGCATTTTCCGGTAGCGCCGCAGCTCTGGCGACAGCTCCCACGCCCGAAGAGCCAGGAGGGAAAGCCGTGCCTCCTTGGAAAGCTCTTTGGCAGCCGCTCGCGTGGCCCCACAGCAAGTGGGGCTGCGGGCTTTCCAGCGGCCGTCAGACTCGGCGACACCGGCGCCCACGTGGCGCCGCCACACCAGCCTGCGAAGCATTTTCCGGTAGGGCCGCGGCTCTGGCGACAGCTCCCACGCCCGAAGAGCCAGGAGGGAAAGCCGTGCCTCGTTGGAAAGCTCTTTGGCAGCCGCTCGCGTGGCCCCACAGCCCGTGGGGCTGCGGGCTTTCCAGCGGCCGACAGCCACGGCTAAACAGGCGCCAACGTGGCGCCGCCGCGCCAGCCTGTGAAGCATTTTCCGGTAGGGCCGCGGCTCTGGAGACAGCTCCCACGCCCGAAGAGCCAGGAGGGAAAGCCGTGCCTTCTTGGAAAGCTCTTTGGCAGCCGCTCGCGTGGCACCACAGCCCGTGGGGCTGCGGGCTTTCCGGCAGCCGTCAGCCACGGCTACACCGGCGCCAACGTGGCGCCGCCGCGCCAGCCTGTGAAGCATTTTCCAGTAGGGCCGCGGCTCTGGCGACAGCTCCCACGCCCGAAGAGCCAGGAGGGAAAGCCGTGCCTTCTTGGAAAGCTCTTTGGCAGCCGCTCGCGTGGCACCACAGCCCGTGGGGCTGCGGGCTTTCCGGCGGCCGTCAGCCTCGGCGACACTGGTGCCCACTTGGCGCCGCCACCCCAGCCTACGAAGCATTTTCCGGTAGGGCCGCGGCTCTGGCGACAGCTCCCACGCCCGAAGAGCCAGGAGGGAAAGCCGTGCCTCGTTGGAAAGCTCTTTGGCAGCCGTTCGCGTGGCCCCACAGCAAGTGGGGCTGCGGGCTTTCCGGCGGCCGTCAGCCTCGGCGACACCTGCGACTACGTGGCGCCGCCGCGCCAGCCTGCGAAGCATTTTCCGGTAGGGCCGCGGCTCTGGCGACAGCTCCCACGCCCGAAGAGCCAGGAGGGAAAGCCGTGCCTCGTTGGAAAGCTCTTTGGCAGCCGCTCGCGTGGCCCCACAGCCCGTGGGGCTGCGGGCTTTCCGGCGGCCGACAGCCTCGGCGACACCGGCGCCCACGTGGCGCCGCCGCGCCAGCCTGCGAAGCATTTTCCGGTAGGGCCGCAGCTCAGGCGACAGCTCCCACGCCCGAAGAGCCAGGAGGGAAAGCCGTGCCTCGTTGCAAAGCTCTTTGGCAGCCGCTCGCGTGGCCCCACAGCCCGTGGGGCTGCGGGCTTTCCGGCGGCCGTCAGCCTCGGCTACACCTGCAGCCACGTTGCGCCCCCACGCCAGCCTGCGAAGCATTTTCCGGTAGGGCCGCGGCTCTGGCGACAGCTCCAACGCCCGAAGAGCCAGGAGGGAAAGCCGTGCCTCCTTGGAAAGCTCTTTGGCAGCCGCTCGCGTGGCCCCACAGCCCGTGGGGCTGCGGGCTTTCCGGCGGCCGTCAGACTCGGCGACACCGGCGCCCACGTGGCGCCGCCACGCCAGCCTGCGAAGCATTTTCCGGTAGGGCCACGCTCTGGCGACAGCTCCCACGCCCGAAGAGCCAGGAGGGAAAGCCGTGCCTCCTTGGAAAGCTCTTTGGCAGCCGCTCGTGTTGCCCCACAGCAAGTGGGGCTGCGGGCTTTCCAGCGGCCGTCAGCCTCGGCGAAACCGGCGCCCAAGTGGCGCCCCCGCGCCAGCCTGCGTAGCATTTTCCGGTAGGGCCGCAGCTCTGGCGACAGCTCCCACGCCCGAAGAGCCAGGATGGAAAGCCGTGCCTCGTTGGAAAGCTCTTTGGCAGCCGCTCGCGTGGCCCCACAGCCCGTGGGGCTGCGGGCTTTCCGGCGGCCGTCAGCCTCGGCGACACCGGCGCCCACGTGGCGCCGCCGCGCCAGCCTGCAAAGCATTTTCCGGTAGGGCCGCGGCTCTG
Source organism: Rissa tridactyla (assembly GCF_028500815.1). Classification (NCBI taxonomy): domain Eukaryota; kingdom Metazoa; phylum Chordata; class Aves; order Charadriiformes; family Laridae; genus Rissa; species Rissa tridactyla. The sequence continues at coordinate 47,578 of NW_026529619.1, forward strand.
GCGACAGCTCCCACGCCCGAAGAGCCAGGAGGGAAAGCCGTGCCTCCTTGGAAAGCTCTTTGGCAGCCGCTCGCGTGGCCCCACAGCCCGTGGGGCTGCGGGCTTTCCGGCGGCCGTCAGCCTTGGCGACACCGGCGCCCACGTGGCACCCCCGCGCCAGCCTGTGAAGCATTTTCCGGTAGGGCCGCGGCTCTGGCGACAGCTCCCACGCCCGAAGAGCCAGGAGGGAAAGCCGTGCCTCGTTGGAAAGCTCTTTGGCAGCCGCTCGCGTGGCCCCACAGCCCGTGGGGCTGCGGGCTTTCCGGCGGCCGTCAGCCTCGGCGACACCGGCGCCCACGTGGCGCCGCCGCGCCAGCCTGCAAAGCATTTTCCGGTAGGGCCGCGGCTCTGGCGACAGCTCCCACACCCGAAGAGCCAGGAGGGAAAGCCGTGCCTCGTTGGAAAGCTCTTTGGCAGCCGCTCGCGTGGCCCCACAGCCCGTGGGGCTGCGCGCTTTCCGGCGGCCATCAGCCTCGGTGACACCGGCGCCCACGTTGCACCGACACACCAGCCTGTGAAGCATTTTCCAGTAGGGCCGTGCCTCTGGCGACAGCTCCCACGCCCGAAGAGCCAGGAGGGAAAGCCGTGCCTCCTTGGAAAGCTCTTTGGCAGCCGCTCGCGTGGTCCCACAGCCCGTGGGGCTGCGGGCTTTCCGGCGGCCGTCAGCCTCGGCGACACCGGCGCCAACGTGGCGCCGCCGCGCCAGACTGTGAAGCATTTTCTGGTAGGGCCGCGGCTCTGGCGACAGCTCCCACGCCCGAAGAGCCAGGAGGGAAAGCCGTGCCTGCTTGGAAAGCTCTTTGGCAGCCGCTCGCGTGGCCCCACAGCCCGTGGGGCTGCGGGCTTTCGGGCGGCCGTCAGCCTCGGCGACACCTGCGACCACGTGGCGCCGGCGCGCCAGCCTGCGAAGCATTTTCTGGTAGGGCAGCGACTCTGGCGACAGCTCCCACGCCCGAAGAGCCAGGAGGGAAAGCCGTGCCTCCTTGGAAAGCTCTTTGGCAGCCGCTCGCGTGGTCCCACAGCCCGTGGGCCTCGGGCTTTCCGGCGGCCGACAGCCTCGGCGACACCGGCGCCGACGTGGCGCCGCCGCGCCAGCAAGCGAAGCATTTTCCGGTAGCGCCGCAGCTCTGGCGACAGCTCCCACGCCCGAAGAGCCAGGAGGGAAAGCCGTGCCTCCTTGGAAAGCTCTTTGGCAGCCGCTCGCGTGGCCCCACAGCAAGTGGGGCTGCAGGCTTTCCAGCGGCCGTCAGACTCGGCGACACCGGCGCCCACGTGGCGCCGCCACGCCAGCCTGCGAAGCATTTTCCGGTAGGGCCGCGGCTTTGGCGACAGCTCCCACGCCCGAAGAGCCAGGAGGGAAAGCCGTGCCTCGTTGGAAAGCTCTTTGGCAGCCGCTCGCGTGGCCCCACAGCCCATGCTGCTGCGGGCTTTCCAGCGGCCCTCAGCCTCCGCGACACCTGCGACCACGTGGCGCCGCCACGCCAGCCTGCGAAGCATTTTCCGGTAGGGCCGCGGCTCTGGCGACAGCTCCCACGCCCGAAGAGCCTGGAGGGAAAGCCGTGCCTCGTTGGAAAGCTCTTTGGCAGCCGCTCGCGTGGCCCCACAGCAAGTGGGGCTGCGGGCTTTCCAGCGGCCGTCAGCCTCGGCGACACCGGCGCCCACGTGTCGCCGCCACGCCAGCCTGCGAAGCATTTTCCGGTAGGGCCGCGGCTCTGGCGACAGCTCCCACGCCCGAAGAGCCAGGAGGGAAAGCCGTGCCTCGTTGGAAAGCTCTTTGGCAGCCGCTCGCGTGGCCCCACAGCCCGTGGGGCTGCGGGCTTTCCGGCGGCCGTCAGCCTCGGCGACACCTGCGACCACGTGGCGCCGGCGCGCAGCCTGCGAAGCATTTTCTGGTAGGGCAGCGACTCTGGCGACAGCTCCCACGCCCGAAGAGCCAAGAGGGAAAGCCGTGCCTCCTTGGAAAGCTCTTTGGCAGCCGCTCGCGTGGCCCCACAGCAAGTGGGGCTGCGGGCTTTCCAGCGGCCGTCAGACTCGGCGACACCGGCGCCCATGTGGCGCCGCCACGCCAGCCTGCGAAGCATTTTCCGGTAGGGCCGCGGCTTTGGCGACAGCTCCCACGCCCGAAGAGCCAGGAGGGAAAGCCGTGCCTCGTTGGAAAGCTCTTTGGCAGCCGCTCGCGTGGCCCCACAGCCCATGCTGCTGCGGGCTTTCCAGCGGCCCTCAGCCTCCGCGACACCTGCGACCACTTGTCGCCGCCACGCCAGCCTGCGAAGCATTTTCCGGTAGGGCCGCGGCTCTGGCGACAGCTCCCACGCCCGAAGAGCCTGGAGGGAAAGCCGTGCCTCGTTGGAAAGCTCTTTGGCAGCCGCTCGCGTGGCCCCACAGCAAGTGGGGCTGCGGGCTTTCCAGCGGCCGTCAGCCTCGGCGACACCGGCGCCAACGTGGCGCCGCCACGCCAGCCTGCGAAGCATTTTCCGGTAGGGCCGCAGCTCTGGCGACAGCTCCCACGCCCGAAGAGCCAGGAGGGAAAGCCGTGCCTCCTTGGAAAGCTCTTTGGTAGCCGCTCGCGTGGCCTCACAGCCTGTGGGGCTGCGGGCTTTCCAGCGGCCGTCACCCTCGGCGAAACCGGGCGCCCACGTGTCGCCGCCACGCCAGCCTGCGAAGCATTTTCCGGTAGGGCCGCGGCTCTGGCGACAGCTCCCACGCCCGAAGAGCCAGGAGGGAAAGCCGTGCCTCGTTGGAAAGCTCTTTGGCAGCCGCTCGCGTGGCCCCACAGCCCGTGGGGCTGCGGGCTTTCCGGCGGCCGTCAGCCTCGGCGACACCTGCGATCACGTGGCGCCCCCGCGCCAGCCTGCGAAGCATTTTCCGGTAGGGCCGCGGCTCTGGCGACAGCTCCCACGCCCGAAGGGCCAGGAGGGAAAGCCGTGCCTCCTTGGAAAGCTCTTTGGCAGCCGCTCGTGTGGCCTCACAGCAAGTGGAGCTGCGGGCTTTCCAGCGGCCGTCAGCCTCGGCGACACCGGCGCCCACGTGGCGCCCCCCGCGCCAGCCTGCGTAGCACTTTCTGGTAGGGCCGCAGCTCTGGCGACAGCTCCCACGCCCGAAGAGCCAGGAGGGAAAGCCGTGCCTCCTTGGAAAGCTCTTTGGCAGCCGCTCGCGTGGTCCCACAGCCCGTGGGGCTGCGGACTTTCCGGCGGCCGTCACCCTCGGCGACACCGGCGCCAACGTGGCGCAGCCACGCCACTCTGTGAAGCATTTTCCGGTAGGTCCGCGGCTCTGGAGACAGCTCCCACGCCCGAAGAGCCAGGAGGGAAAGCCGTGCCTGCTTGGAAAGCTCTTTGGCAGCCGCTCGCGTGGCCCCACAGCCCGTGGGGCTGCGGGCTTTCCGGCGGCCGTCAGCCTCGGCGACACCGGCGCCCACGTGGCGCCCCCGCGCCAGCCTGTGAAGCATTTTCCGGTAGGGCCGCGGCTCTGGCGACAGCTCCCACGCCCGAAGAGCCAGGAGGGAAAGCCGTGCCTCGTTGGAAAGCTCTTTGGCAGCCGCTCGCGTGGCCCCACAGCCCGTGGGGCTGCGGGCTTTCCGGCGGCCGTCAGCCTCGGCGACACCGGCGCCCACGTGGCGCTGCCGCGCCAGCCTGCAAAGCATTTTCCGGTAGGGCCGCGGCTCTGGCGACAGCTCCCACACCCGAAGAGCCAGGAGGGAAAGCCGTGCCTCGTTGGAAAGCTCTTTGGCAGCTGCTCGCGTGGCCCCACAGCCCGTGGGGCTGCGGGCTTTCCGGCGGCCATCAGCCTCGGTGACACCGGCGCCCACGTTGCACCGACACACCAGCCTGTGAAGCATTTTCCAGTAGGGCCGCGCCTCTGGCGACAGCTCCCACGCCCGAAGAGCCAGGAGGGAAAGCCGTGCCTCCTTGGAAAGCTCTTTGGCAGCCGCTCGCGTGGCCCCACAGCCCGTGGGGCTGCGGGCTTTCCGGCGGCCGACAGCCTCGGCGACACCTGCGACCACGTGGCGCCGGCGCGCCAGCCTGCGAAGCATTTTCTGGTAGGGCAGCGACTCTGGCGACAGCTCCCACGCCCGAAGAGCCAAGAGGGAAAGCCGTGCCTCCTTGGAAAGCTCTTTGGCAGCCGCTCGTGTGGCCCCACAGCCCGTGGGGCTGCGGGCTTTCCAGCGGCCGTCAGCCTCGGCGACACCGGCGCCCACGTGGTGCGGCCACGCCAGCCTGCGAAGCATTTTCCGGTAGGGCCGCAGCTCTGGCGACAGCTCCCACGCTCGAAGAGCCAGGAGGGAAAGCCGTGCCTCCTTGGAAAGCTCTTTGGCAGCCGCTCGCGTGGCCCCACAGCCCGTGGGGCTCGGGCTTTCCGGCGGCCGACAGCCTCGGCGACACCGGCGCCGACGTGGCGCCGCCGCGCCAGCCTGCGAAGCATTTTCCGGTAGGGCCGCAGCTCTGGCGACAGCTCCCACGCCCGAAGAGCCAGGAGGGAAAGCCGTGCCTCCTTGGAAAGCTCTTTGGCAGCCGCTCGCGTGGCCCCACAGCCCGTGGGGCTCGGGCTTTCCGGCGGCCGACAGCCTCGGCGACACCGGCGCCGACGTGGCGCCGCCACGCCTGCCTGCGAAGCATTTTCCGGTAGGGCCGCGGCTTTGGCGACAGCTCCCACGCCCGAAGAGCCAGGAGGGAAAGCCGTGCCTCGTTGGAAAGCTCTTTGGCAGCCGCTCGCGTGGCCCCACAGCCCGTGGGGCTGCGGGCTTTCCGGCGGCCGTCAGCCTCGGCGACACCTGCGATCACGTGGCGCCCCCGCGCCAGCCTGCGAAGCATTTTCCGGTAGGGCCACGGCTCTGGCGACAGCTCCCACGCCCGAAGAGCCAGGAGGGAAAGCCGTGCCTCCTTGGAAAGCTCTTTGGCAGCCGCTCGTGTGGCCTCACAGCAAGTGGGGCTGCGGTCTTTCCAGCGGCCGTCAGCCTCGGCGACACCGGCGCCGACGTGGTGCGGCCACGCCAGCCTGCGAAGCATTTTCCGGTAGGGCCGCGGCTCTGGCGACAGCTCCCACGCCCGAAGAGCCAGGAGGGAAAGCCGTGCCTCATTGGAAAGCTCTTTGGCAGCCGCTCGCGTGGCCCCACAGCCCGTGGGGCTGCGGGCTTTCCGGCGGCCGACAGCCTCGGCGACACCGGCGCCGACGTGGCGCCGCCGCGCCAGCATGCGAAGCATTTTCCGGTAGCGCCTCAGCTCTGGCGACAGCTCCCACGCCCGAAGAGCCAGGAGGGAAAGCCGTGCCTCGTTGGAAAGCTCTTTGGCAGCCGCTCGCGTGGCCCCCACAGCCCGTGGGGCTGCGGGCTTTCCGGCGGCCGACAGCCTCGGCGACACCGGCGCCCACGTGGCGCCGCCGCGCCAGCCTGCGAAGCATTTTCCGGTAGGGCCGCAGCTCAGGCGACAGCTCCCACGCCCGAAGAGCCAGGAGGGAAAGCCGTGCCTCCTTGGAAAGCTCTTTGGCAGCCGCTCGCGTGGCCCCACAGCCCGTGGGGCTGCGGGCTTTCCGGCGGCCGTCAGACTCGGCGACACCGGCGCCCACGTGGCGCCGCCACGCCAGCCTGCGAAGCATTTTCCGGTAGGGCCGCGGCTCTGGCGAGAGCTCCCACGCCCGAAGAGCCAGGAGGGAAAGCCGTGCCTCCTCTTGGAAAGCTCTTTGGCAGCCGCTCGTGTGGCCCCACAGCAAGTGGGGCTGCGGGCTTTCCAGCTGCCGTCAGCCTCGGCGAAACCGGCGCCCACGTGGCGCCCCCGCGCCAGCCTGCGTAGCATTTTCCGGTAGGGCCGCAGCTCTGGCGACAGCTCCACGCCCGAAGAGCCAGGATGGAAAGCCGTGCCTCCTTGGAAAGCTCTTTGGCAGCCGCTCGCGTGGCCCCACAGCCCGTGGGGCTGCGGGCTTTCCGGCGGCCGTCAGCCTCGGCGACACCGGCGCCCACGTGGCGCCGCCGCGCCAGCCTGCAAAGCATTTTCCGGTAGGGCCGCGGCTCTGGCGACAGCTCCCACGCCCGAATAGCCAGGAGGGAAAGCCGTGCCTCCTTGGAAAGCTCTTTGGCAGCCGCTCGCGTGGCCCCACAGCCCGTGGGGCTGCGGGCTTTCCGGCGGCCGTCAGCCTTGGCGACACCGGCGCCCACGTGGCACCCCCGCGCCAGCCTGTGAAGCATTTTCCGGTAGGGCCGCGGCTCTGGCGACAGCTCCCACGCCCGAAGAGCCAGGAGGGAAAGCCGTGCCTCGTTGGAAAGCTCTTTGGCAGCCGCTCGCGTGGCCCCACAGCCCGTGGGCTGCGGGCTTTCCGGCGGCCGTCAGCCTCGGCGACACCGGCGCCCACGTGGCGCCGCCGCGCCAGCCTGCAAAGCATTTTCCGGTAGGGCCGCGGCTCTGGCGACAGCTCCCACACCCGAAGAGCCAGGAGGGAAAGCCGTGCCTCCTTGGAAAGCTCTTTGGCAGCCGCTCGCGTGGCCCCACAGCCCGTGGGGCTGCGCGCTTTCCGGCGGCCATCAGCCTCGGTGACACCGGCGCCCACGTTGCACCGACACACCAGCCTGTGAAGCATTTTCCAGTAGGGCCGCGCCTCTGGCGACAGCTCCCACGCCCGAAGAGCCAGGAGGGAAAGCCGTGCCTCCTTGGAAAGCTCTTTGGCAGCCGCTCGCGTGGTCCCACAGCCCGTGGGGCTGCGGGCTTTCCGGCGGCCGTCAGCCTCGGCGACACCGGCGCCAACGTGGCGCCGCCGCGCCAGACTGTGAAGCATTTTCAGGTAGGGCCGCGGCTCTGGCGACAGCTCCCACGCCCGAAGAGCCAGGAGGGAAAGCCGTGCCTCCTTGGAAAGCTCTTTGGCAGCCGCTCGCGTGGCCCCACAGCCCGTGGGGCTGCGGGCTTTCCAGCGGCCGTCAGCCTCGGCGACACCGGCGCCCACGTGGTGCGGCCACGCCAGCCTGCGAAGCATTTTCTGGTAGGGCCGCAGCTCTGGCGACAGCTCCCACGCTCGAAGAGCCAGGAGGGAAAGCCGTGCCTCCTTGGAAAGCTCTTTGGCAGCCGCTCGCGTGGCCCCACAGCCCGTGGGGCTCGGGCTTTCCGGCGGCCGACAGCCTCGGCGACACCGGCGCCGACGTGGCGCCGCCGCGCCAGCAAGCGAAGCATTTTCCGGTAGCGCTGCAGCTCTGGCGACAGCTCCCACGCCCGAAGAGCCAGGAGGGAAAGCCGTGCCTCCTTGGAAAGCTCTTTGGCAGCCGCTCGCGTGGCCCCACAGCAAGTGGGGCTGCGGGCTTTCCAGCGGCCGTCAGACTCGGCGACACCGGCGCCCACGTGGCGCCGCCACGCCAGCCTGCGAAGCATTTTCCGGTAGGGCCGCGGCTTTGGCGACAGCTCCCACGCCCGAAGAGCCAGGAGGGAAAGCCGTGCCTCGTTGGAAAGCTCTTTGGCAGCCGCTCGCGTGGCCCCACAGCCCATGCTGCTGCGGGCTTTCCAGCGGCCCTCAGCCTCCGCGACACCTGCGACCACGTGGCGCCGCCACGCCAGCCTGCGAAGCATTTTCCGGTAGGGCCGCGGCTCTGGCGACAGCTCCCACGCCCGAAGAGCCTGGAGGGAAAGCCGTGCCTCGTTGGAAAGCTCTTTGGCAGCCGCTCGCGTGGCCCCACAGCAAGTGGGGCTGCGGGCTTTCCAGCGGCCGTCAGCCTCGGCGACACCGGCGCCCACGTGTCGCCGCCACGCGAGCCTGCGAAGCATTTTCCGGTAGGGCCGCGGCTCTGGCGACAGCTCCCACGCCCGAAGAGCCAGGAGGGAAAGCCGTGCCTCGTTGGAAAGCTCTTTGGCAGCCGCTCGCGTGGCCCCACAGCCCGTGGGGCTGCGGGCTTTCCGGCGGCCGTCAGCCTCGGCGACACCTGCGACCACGTGGCGCCGGCGCGCCAGCCTGCGAAGCATTTTCTGGTAGGGCAGCGACTCTGGCGACAGCTCCCACGCCCGAAGAGCCAAGAGGGAAAGCCGTGCCTCCTTGGAAAGCTCTTTGGCAGCCGCTCGCGTGGCCCCACAGCCCGTGGGGCTGCGGGCTTTCCAGCGGCCGTCAGCCTCGGCGACACCAGCGCCCACGTGGTGCGGCCACGCCAGCCTGCGAAGCATTTTCCGGTAGGGCCGCAGCTCTGGCGACAGCTCGTACGCTCGAAGAGCCAGGAGGGAAAGCCGTGCCTCCTTGGAAAGCTCTTTGGCAGCCGCTCGCGTGGCCCCACAGCCCGTGGGGCTCGGGCTTTCCGGCGGCCGACAGCCTCGGCGACACCGGCGCCGACGTGGCGCCGCCGCGCCAGCATGCGAAGCATTTTCCGGTAGCGCCGCAGCTCTGGCGACAGCTCCCACGCCCGAAGAGCCAGGAGGGAAAGCCGTGCCTCGTTGGAAAGCTCTTTGGCAGCCGCTCGCGTGGCCCCACAGCAAGTGGGGCTGCGGGCTTTCCAGCGGCCGTCAGACTCGGCGACACCGGCGCCCATGTGGCGCCGCCACGCCAGCCTGCGAAGCATTTTCCGGTAGGGCCGCGGCTTTGGCGACAGCTCCCACGCCCGAAGAGCCAGGAGGGAAAGCCGTGCCTCGTTGGAAAGCTCTTTGGCAGCCGCTCGCGTGGCCCCACAGCCCATGCTGCTGCGGGCTTTCCAGCGGCCCTCAGCCTCCGCGACACCTGCGACCACTTGTCGCCGCCACGCCAGCCTGCGAAGCATTTTCCGGTAGGGCCGCGGCTCTGGCGACAGCTCCCACGCCCGAAGAGCCTGGAGGGAAAGCCGTGCCTCGTTGGAAAGCTCTTTGGCAGCCGCTCGCGTGGCCCCACAGCAAGTGGGGCTGCGGGCTTTCCAGCGGCCGTCAGCCTCGGCGACACCGGCGCCCACGTGGCGCCGCCACGCCAGCCTGCGAAGCATTTTCCGGTAGGGCCGCAGCTCTGGCGACAGCTCCCACGCCCGAAGAGCCAGGAGGGAAAGCCGTGCCTCCTTGGAAAGCTCTTTGGTAGCCGCTCGCGTGGCCTCACAGCCTGTGGGGGCTGCGGGCTTTCCAGCGGCCGTCACCCTCGGCGACACCGGCGCCCACGTGGCGCCGCCACGCCAGCCTGCGAAGCATTTTCCGGTAGGGCCGCGGCTCTGGCGACAGCTCCCACGCCCGAAGAGCCAGGAGGGAAAGCCGTGCCTCGTTGGAAAGCTCTTTGGCAGCCGCTCGCGTGGCCCCACAGCCCGTGGGGCTGCGGGGCTTTCCGGCGGCCGACAGCCTAGGCAACACCGGCGCCGACGTGGCGCCGCCGCGCCAGCCTGCGAAGCATTTCCGGTAGGGCCGCGGCTCTGGCGACAGCTCCCACGCCCGAAGAGCCAGGAGGGAAAGCCGTGCCTCGTTGGAAAGCTCTTTGGCAGCCGCTCGCGTGGCCCCACAGCCCGTGGGGCTGCGGGCTTTCCGGCGGCCGTCAGCCTCGGCGACACCTGCGATCACGTGGCGCCCCCGCGCCAGCCTGCGAAGCATTTTCCGGTAGGGCCGCGGCTCTGGCGACAGCTCCCACGCCCGAAGGGCCAGGAGGGAAAGCCGTGCCTCCTTGGAAAGCTCTTTGGCAGCCGCTCGCGTGGCCTCACAGCAAGTGGGGCTGCGGGCTTTCCAGCGGCCGTCAGCCTCGGCGACACCGGCGCCCACGTGGCGCCCCCGCGCCAGCCTGCGTAGCACTTTCTGGTAGGGCCGCAGCTCTGGCGACAGCTCCCACGCCCGAAGAGCCAGGAGGGAAAGCCGTTGCCTCCTTGGAAAGCTCTTTGGCAGCCGCTCGCGTGGTCCCACAGCCCGTGGGGCTGCGGACTTTCCGGCGGCCGTAACCCTCGGCGACACCGGCGCCAACGTGGCGCAGCCACGCCACCCTGTGAAGCATTTTCCGGTAGGGCCGCGGCTCTGGAGACAGCTCCCACGCCCGAAGAGCCAGGAGGGAAAGCCGTGCCTGCTTGGAAAGCTCTTTGGCAGCCGCTCGCGTGGCCCCACAGCCCGTGGGGCTGCGGGCTTTCGGGCGGCCGTCAGCCTCGGCGACACCTACGACCACGTGGCGACGGCGCGCCAGCCTGCGAAGCATTTTCTGGTAGGGCAGCGACTCTGGCGACAGCTCCCACGCCCGAAGAGCCAAGAGGGAAAGCCGTGCCTCCTTGGAAAGCTCTTTGGCAGCCGCTCGCGTGGCCCCACAGCCCGTGGGCTGCGGGCTTTCCGGCGGCCGTCAGCCTTGGCGACACCGGCGCCCACGTGGCGCCCCCGCGCCAGCCTGCGAAGCATTTTTGCGGTAGGGCCGCGGCTCTGCCGACAGCTCCCACGCCCGAAGAGCCAGGAGGGAAAGCCGTGCCTCGTTGGAAAGCTCTTTGGCAGCCGCTCGCGTGGCCCCACAGCCCGTGGGGCTGCGGGCTTTCCGGCGGCCGTCAGCCTCGGCGACACCGGCGCCCACGTGGCGCTGCCGCGCCAGCCTACGAAGCATTTTCCGGTAGGGCCGCGGCTCTGGCGACAGCTCCCACACCCGAAGAGCCAGGAGGGAAAGCCGTGCCTCCTTGGAAAGCTCTTTGGCAGCCGCTCGCGTGGCCCCACAGCCCGTGGGGCTGCGGGCTTTCCGGCGGCCATCAGCCTCGGTGACACCGGCGCCCACGTTGCACCGACACACCAGCCTGTGAAGCATTTTCCAGTAGGGCCGCGCCTCTGGCGACAGCTCCCACGCCCGAAGAGCCAGGAGGGAAAGCCGTGCCTCCTTGGAAAGCTCTTTGGCAGCCGCTCGCGTGGTCCCACAGCCCGTGGGGCTGCGGGCTTTCCGGCGGCCGTCAGCCTCGGCGACACCGGCGCCAACGTGGCGCCGCCGCGCCAGCCTGCGAAGCATTTTCTGGTAGGGCCGCGGCTCTGGAGACAGCTCCCACGCCCGAAGAGCCAGGAGGGAAAGCCGTGCCTGCTTGGAAAGCTCTTTGGCAGCCGCTGGCGTGGCCCCACAGCCCGTGGGGCTGCGGGCTTTCGGGCGGCCGTCAGCCTCGGCGACACCTGCGACCACGTGGCGCCGGCGCGCCAGCCTGCGAAGCATTTTCTGGTAGGGCAGCGACTCTGGCGACAGCTCCCACGCCCGAAGAGCCAGGAGGGAAAGCCGTGCCTCCTTGGAAAGCTCTTTGGCAGGCGCTCGTGTGGCCCCACAGCCCGTGGGGCTGCGGGCTTTCCAGCGGCCGTCAGCCTCGGCGACACCAGCGCCCACGTGGTGCGGCCACGCCAGCCTGCGAAGCATTTTCCGGTAGGGCCGCAGCTCTGGCGACAGCTCCCACGCTCGAAGAGCCAGGAGGGAAAGCCGTGCCTCCTTGGAAAGCTCTTTGGCAGCCGCTCGCGTGGCCCCACAGCCCGTGGGGCTCGGGCTTTCCGGCGGCCGACAGCCTCGGCGACACCGGCGCCGACGTGGCGCCGCCGCGCCAGCCTGCGAAGCATTTTCCGGTAGGGGCCGCAGCTCTGGCGACAGCTCCCACGCCCGAAGAGCCAGGAGGGAAAGCCGTGCCTCCTTGGAAAGCTCTTTGGCAGCCGCTCGCGTGGCCCCACAGCCCGTGGGGCTCGGGCTTTCCGGCGGCCGACAGCCTCGGCGACACCGGCGCCGACGTGGCGCCGCCACGCCAGCCTGCGAAGCATTTTCCGGTAGGGCCGCGGCTTTGGCGACAGCTCCCACGCCCGAAGAGCCAGGAGGGAAAGCCGTGCCTCGTTGGAAAGCTCTTTGGCAGCCGCTCGCGTGGCCCCACAGCCCGTGGGGCTGCGGGCTTTCCGGCGGCCGTCAGCCTCGGCGACACCTGCGATCACGTGGCGCCCCCGCGCCAGCCTGCGAAGCATTTTCCGGTAGGGCCACGGCTCTGGCGACAGCTCCCACGCCCGAAGAGCCCGGAGGGAAAGCCGTGCCTCCTTGGAAAGCTCTTTGGCAGCCGCTCGTGTGGCCTCACAGCAAGTGGGGCTGCGGTCTTTCCAGCGGCCGTCAGCCTCGGCGACACCGGCGCCGACGTGGTGCGGCCACGCCAGCCTGCGAAGCATTTTCCGGTAGGGCCGCAGCTCTGGCGACAGCTCCCACGCCCGAAGAGCCAGGAGGGAAAGCCGTGCCTCCTTGGAAAGCTCTTTGGCAGCCGCTCGCGTGGCCCCACAGCCCGTGGGGCTGCGGGCTTTCCGGCGGCCGACAGCCTCGGCGACACCGGCGCCGACGTGGCGCCGCCGCGCCAGCATGCGAAGCATTTTCCGGTAGCGCCTCAGCTCTGGCGACAGCTCCCACGCCCGAAGAGCCAGGAGGGAAAGCCGTGCCTCGTTGGAAAGCTCTTTGGCAGCCGCTCGTGTGGCCTCACAGCAAGTGGGGCTGCGGGCTTTCCGGCGGCCGTCAGCCTCGTCGACACCTGCGACCACGTGGTGCCGCCGCGCCAGCCTGCGAAGCATTTTCCGGTAGGGCCGCGGCTCTGGCGACAGCTCCCACGCCCGAAGAGCCAGGAGGGAAAGCCATGCCTCGTTGGAAAGCTCTTTGGCAGCCGCTTGCGTGGCCCCACAGCAAGTGGGGCTGCGGGCTTTCCAGCGGCCGTCAGCCTCGGCGACACCGGCGCCCACGTGGCGCCGCCACGCCAGCCTGCGAAGCATTTTCCGGTAGGGCCGCGGCTCTGGCGACAGCTCCCACGGCCGAAGAGCCAGGAGGGAAAGCCGTGCCTCCTTGGAAAGCTCTTTGGCAGCCGCTCGCATGGCCCCACAGCCCGTGGGGCTGCGGGCTTTCCAGCGGCCGTCAGCCTCGGCGACACCGGCGCCCACGTGGCGCCGCCACGCCAGCCTGCGAGGCATTTTCCGGTAGGGCCGCGGCTCTGGCGTCAGCTCCCACGGCCGAAGAGCCAGGAGGGAAAGCCGTGCCTCGTTGGAAAGCTCTTTGGCAGCCGCTCGTGTGGCCCCACAGCCCGTGGGGCTGCGGGCTTTCCAGCGGTTGTCAGCCTCGGCGACACCGGCGCCCACGTGGTCGCCGCCACGCCAGCCTGAGAAGCATTTTCCGGTAGGGCCGCGGCTCTGGCGACAGCTCCCACGCCCGAAGAGCCAGGAGGGAAAGCCGTGCCTCCTTGGAAAGCTCTTTGGTAGCCGCTCGCGTGGCCTCACAGCCTGTGGGGCTGCGGGCTTTCCAGCGGCCGTCACCCTCGGCGACACCGGCGCCCACGTGTCGCCGCCACGCCAGCCTGCGAAGCATTTTCCGGTAGGGCCGCGGCTCTGGCGACAGCTCCCACGCCCGAAGAGCCAGGAGGGAAAGCCGTGCCTCGTTGGAAAGCTCTTTGGCAGCCGCTCGCGTGGCCCCACAGCCCGTGGGGCTGCGGGTTTTCCGGCGGCCGTCAGACTCGGCGACACCGGCGCCCACGTGGCGCCGCCGCGCCAGCCTGCAAAGCATTTTCCGGTAGGGCCGCGGCTCTGGCGACAGCTCCACACCCGAAGAGCCAGGAGGGAAAGCCGTGCCTCGTTGGAAAGCTCTTTGGCAGCCACTCGCGTGGCCCCACAGCCCGTGGGGCTGCGGGCTTTCCGGCGGCCATCAGCCTCGGTGACACCGGCGCCCACGTTGCACCGACAGACCAGCCTGTGAAGCATTTTCCAGTAGGGCCGCGCCTCTGGCGACAGCTCCCACGCCCGAAGAGCCAGGAGGGAAACCCGTGCCTCCTTGGAAAGCTCTTTGGCAGCCGCTCGCGTGGTCCCACAGCCCGTGGGGCTGCGGGCTTTCCGGCGGCCGTCAGCCTCGGCGACACCGGCGCCAACGTGGCGCCGCCGCGCCAGACTGTGAAGCATTTTCTGGTAGGGCCGCGGCTCTGGAGACAGCTCCCACGCCCGAAGAGCCAGGAGGGAAAGCCGTGCCTGCTTGGAAAGCTCTTTGGCAGCCGCTGGCGTGGCCCCACAGCCCGTGGGGCTGCGGGCTTTCGGGCGGCCGTCAGCCTCGGCGACACCTGCGACCACGTGGCGCCGGCGCGCCAGCCTGCGAAGCATTTTCTGGTAGGGCAGCGACTCTGGCGACAGCTCCCACGCCCGAAGAGCCAAGAGGGAAAGCCGTGCCTCCTTGGAAAGCTCTTTGGCAGCCGCTCGCGTGGCCCCACAGCCCATGCTGCTGCGGGCTTTCCAGCGGCCGTCAGCCTCGGCGACACCGGCGCCCACGTGTCGCCGCCACGCCAGCCTGCGAAGCATTTTCCGGTTAGGCCGCGGCTCTGGCGACAGCTCCCACGCCCGAAGAGCCAGGAGGGAAAGCCGTGCCTCCTTGGAAAGCTCTTTGGCAGCCGCTCGCGTGGCCCCACAGCCCGTGGGGCTGCGGGCTTTCCGGCGGCCGACAGCCTAGGCAACACAGGCGCCGACGTGGCGCCGCCGCGCCAGCCTGCGAAGCATTTTCCGGTAGGGCCGCAGCTCTGGCGACAGCTCCCACGCCCGAAGAGCCAGGAGGGAAAGCCGTGCCTCGTTGGAAAGCTCTTTGGCAGCCGCTCGCGTGGCCCCACAGCCCGTGGGGCTGCGGGCTTTCCAGCGGCCGTCAGCCTCGGCGAAACCTGCGACCACGTGGCGCCCCCGCGCCAGCCTGCGAAGCATTTTCCGGTAGGGCCGCGGCTCTGGTGACAGCTCCCACGCCTGAAGAGCCAGGACGGAAAGCCGTGCCTCGTTGGAAAGCTCTTTGGCAGCCGCTCGCGTGGCCCCACAGCCCGTGGGGCTGCGGGCTTTCCGGCGGCCGTCAGCCTCGGCGACACCGGCGCCCACGTGGCGCCGCCACGCCAGCCTGCGAAGCATTTTCCGGTAGTGCCGCGGCTCTGGCGACAGCTGCCACGCCCGAAGAGCCAGCAGGGAAAGCCGTGCTTCCTTGGAAAGCTCTTTGGCAGCCGCTCGCGTGGCCCCACAGCAAGTGGGGCTGCGGGCTTTCCAGCGGCCGTCAGCCTCGGCGACACCGGCGCCCACGTGGCGCCGCCACGCCAGCCTGCGAAGCATTTTCCGGTAGGGGCCGCGGCTCTGGCGACAGCTCCCACGCCCGAAGAGCCAGGAGGGAAAGCCGTGCCTCCTTGGAAAGCTCTTTGGGCAGCCGTTCGCGTGGCCCCACAGCCCGTGGGGCTGCGGGCTTTCCGGCGGCCGTCAGCCTCGGCGACACCGGTGCCCACGTGGCGCCGCCGCGCCAGCCTGCGAAGCATTTTCCGGTAGGGCCGCAGCTCTGGCGACAGCTCCCACGCCCGAAGAGCCAGGAGGGAAAGCCGTGCCTCCTTGGAAAGCTCTTTGTCAGCCGCTCGCGTGGCCCCACAGCCCGTGGGGCTGCGGGCTTTCCGGCGGCCGTCAGCCTCGGCTACACCTGCAGCCACGTTGCGCCCCCACGCCAGCCTGCGAAGCATTTTCCGGTAGGGCCGCGGCTCTGGCGACAGCTCCAACGCCCGAAGAGCCAGGAGGGAAAGCCGTGCCTCTTTGGAAAGCTCTTTGGCAGCCGCTCGCGTGGCCCCACAGCCCGTGGGGCTGCGGGCTTTCCGGCGGCCGTCAGACTCGGCGACACCGGCGCCCACGTGGCGCCGCCGCACCAGCCTGCGAAGCATTTTCCGGTAGGGCCGCGGCTGTGGCGACAGCTCCCACGCCCGAAGAGCCAGGAGGGAAAGCCGTGCCTCCTTGGAAAGCTCTTTGGCAGCCGCTCGTGTGGCCCCACAGCAAGTGGGGCTGCGGGCTTTCCAGCGGCCATCAGCCTCGGCGACACCGGCGCCCACGTGGCGCCCCCGCGCCAGCCTGCGTAGCATTTTCTGGTAGGGCCGCAGCTCTGGCGACAGCTCCCACGCCCGAAGAGCCAGGAGGGAAAGCCGTGCCTCGTTGGAAAGCTCTTTGGCAGCCGCTCGCGTGGCCCCACAGCCCGTGGGGCTGCGGGCTTTCCGGCGGCCGTCAGCCTCGGCGACACCGGCGCCCACGTGGCGCCGCCGCGCCAGCCTGCGAAGCATTTTGCGGTAGGGCCGCGGCTCTGGCGACAGCTCCCACGCCCGAAGAGCCAGGAGGGAAAGCCGTGCCTCCTTGGAAAGCTCTTTGGCAGCCGCTCGCGTGGTCCCACAGCCCGTGGGGCTGCGGGCTTTCCGGCGGCCGTCACCCTCGGCGACACCGGCGCCAACGTGGCGCCGCCGCGCCAGCCTGTGAAGCATTTTCTGGTAGGGCCGCGGCTCTGGAGACAGCTCCCACGCCCGAAGAGCCAGGAGGGAAAGCCGTGCCTGCTTGGAAAGCTCTTTGGCAGCCGCTCGCGTGGCCCCACAGCCCGTGGGGCTGCGGGCTTTCGGGCGGCCGTCAGCCTCAGCGACACCTGCGACCACGTGGCGACGGCGTGCCAGCCTGCGAAGCATTTTCTGGTAGGGCAGCGACTCTGGCGACAGCTCCCACGCCCGAAGAGCCAGGAGGGAAAGCCGTGCCTCCTTGGAAAGCTCTTTGGCAGCCACTCGCGTGGCCCCACAGCCCATGCTGCTGCGGGCTTTCCAGCGGCCGTCAGCCTCCGCGACCCCTGCGACCACGTGGCGCCGCCACGCCAGCCTGCGAAGCATTTTCCGGTAGGGCCGCGGCTCTGGCGACAGCTCCCACGCCCGAAGAGCCAGGAGGGAAAGCCGTGCCTCCTTGGAAAGCTCTTTGGCAGCCGCTGGCGTGGCCCCACAGCCCGTGGGGCTGCGGGCTTTCTGGCGGCCGTCAGCCTCGGCGACACCGGCGCCCACGTGTCGCCGCCACGCCAGCCTGCGAAGCATTTTCCGGTAGGGCCGCGGCTCTGGCGACAGCTCCAACGCCCGAAGAGCCAGGAGGGAAAGCCGTGCCTCGTTGGAAAGCTCTTTGGCAGCCACTCGCGTGGCCCCACAGCCCGTGGGCTGCGGGGCTTTCCGGCGGCCGTCAGACTCGGCGACACCGGCGCCCACGTGGCGCCGCCCGCGCCAGCCTGCAAAGCATTTTCCGGTAGGGCCGCGGCTCTGGCGACAGCTCCCACGCCCGAAGAGCCAGGAGGGAAAGCCGTGCCTCCTTGGAAAGCTCTTTGGCAGCCGCTCGTGTGGCCCCACAGCCCGTGGGGCTGCGGGCTTTCCAGCGGCCGTCAGCCTCGGCGACACCGGCGCCCACGTGGCGCCCCCGCGCCAGCCTGTGAAGCATTTTGCGGTAGGGCCGCGGCTCTGCCGACAGCTCCCACGCCCGAAGAGCCAGGAGGGAAAGCCGTGCCTCCTTGGAAAGCTCTTTGGCAGCCGCTCGCGTGGTCCCACAGCCCGTGGGGCTGCGGGCTTTCCGGCGGCCGTCAGCCTCGGCGACACCGGCGCCAACGTGGCGCCGCCGCGCCAGCCTGTGAAGCATTTTCTGGTAGGGCCGCGGCTCTGGAGACAGCTCCCACGCCCGAAGAGCCAGGAGGGAAAGCCGTGCCTGCTTGGAAAGCTCTTTGGCAGCCGCTCGCGTGGCCCCCACAGCCCGTGGGGCTGCGGGCTTTCCGGCGGCCGTCAGCCTCGTCGACACCTGCGACCACGTGGCGCCGGCGCGCCAGCCTGCGAAGCATTTTCTGGTAGGGCAGCAACTCTGGCGACAGCTCCCACGCCCGAAGAGCCAAGAGGGAAACCCGTGCCTCCTTGGAAAGCTCTTTGGCAGCCGCTCGCGTGGCCCCACAGCCGTGGGGCTGCGGGCTTTCCAGCGGCCATCAGCCTCGGCGACACCGGCGCCCACGTGGTGCGGCCACGCCAGCCTGCGAAGCATTTTCCGGTAGGGCCGCAGCTCTGGCGACAGCTCCCACGCCCGAAGAGCCAGGAGGGAAAGCCGTGCCTCTTTGGAAAGCTCTTTGGCAGCCGCTCGCGTGGCCCCACAGCCCGTGGGGCTCGGGCTTTCCGGCGGCCGACAGCCTCGGCGACAGCGGCGCCGACGTGGCGCCGCCGCGCCAGCATGCGAAGCAATTTCCGGTAGGGCCGCAGCTCTGGCGACAGCTCCCACGCCCGAAGAGCCAGGAGGGAAAGCCGTGCCTCGTTGGAAAGCTCTTTGGCAGCCGCTCGCGTGGCCCCACAGCAAGTGGGGCTGCGGGCTTTCCAGCGGCCGTCAGCCTCGGCGACACCGGCGCCCACGTGGCGCCGCCACGCCAGCCTGCGAAGCATTTTCCGGTAGGGCCGCGGCTCTGGCGACAGCTCCCACGCCCGAAGAGCCAGGAGGGAAAGCGTGCCTCCTTGGAAAGCTCTTTGGCAGCCACTCGCGTGGCCCCACAGCCCATGCTGCTGCGGGCTTTCCAGCGGCCGTCAGCCTCGGCGACACCTGCGCCCACGTGGCGCCGCCGCGCCAGCCTGCGAAGCATTTTCCGGTAGGGCCGCGGCTCTGGCGACAGCTCCAACGCCCGAAGAGCCAGGAGGGAAAGCCGTGCCTCCTTGGAAAGCTCTTTGGCAGCCGCTCGCGTGGCCCCACAGCCCGTGGGGCTGCGGGCTTTCCGGCGGCCGTCAGACTCGGCGAAACCGGCGCCCACGTGGCGCCGCCGCACCAGCCTGCGAAGCATTTTCCGGTAGGGCCGCGGGCTGTGGCGACAGCTCCCACGCCCGAAGAGCCAGGAGGGAAAGCCGTGCCTCCTTGGAAAGCTCTTTGGCAGCCGCTCGTGTGGCCCCACAGCAAGTGGGGCTGCGGGCTTTCCAGCGGCCATCAGCCTCGGCGACACCGGCGCCCACGTGGCGCCCCCGCGCCAGCCTGCGAAGCATTTTCTGGTAGGGCCGCAGCTCTGGCGACAGCTCCCACGCCCGAAGAGCCAGGAGGGAAAGCCGTGCCTCGTTGGAAAGCTCTTTGGCAGCCGCTCGCGTGGCCCCACAAGCCCGTGGGGCTGCGGGCTTTCCGGCGGCCGTCAGCCTCGGCGACACCGGCGCCCACGTGGCGCCGCCGCGCCAGCCTGCGAAGCATTTTCCGGTAGGGCCGCGGCTCTGGCGACAGCTCCCACGCCCGAAGAGCCAGGAGGGAAAGCCGTGCCTCCTTGGAAAGCTCTTTGGCAGCCGCTCGCGTGGCCCCACAGCCCGTGGGGCTGCGGGCTTTCCGGCGGCCGTCACCCTCGGCGACACCGGCGCCAACGTGGCGCCGCCGCGCCAGCCTGTGAAGCATTTTCTGGTAGGGCCGCGGCTCTGGAGACAGCTCCCACGCCCGAAGAGCCAGGAGGGAAAGCCGTGCCTGCTTGGAAAGCTCTTTGGCAGCCGCTCGCGTGGCCCCACAGCCCGTGGGGCTGCGGGCTTTCGGGCGGCCGTCAGCCTCAGCGACACCTGCGACCACGTGGCGACGGCGTGCCAGCCTGCGAAGCATTTTCTGGTAGGGCAGCGACTCTGGCGACAGCTCCCACGCCCGAAGAGCCAGGAGGGAAAGCCGTGCCTCCTTGGAAAGCTCTTTGGCAGCCACTCGCGTGGCCCCACAGCCCATGCTGCTGCGGCTTTCCAGCGGCCGTCAGCCTCCGCGACCCCTGCGACCACGTGGCGCCGCCACGCCAGCCTGCGAAGCATTTTCCGGTAGGGCCGCGGCTCTGGCGACAGCTCCCACGCCCGAAGAGCCAGGAGGGAAAGCCGTGCCTCCTTGGAAAGCTCTTTGGCAGCCGCTGGCGTGGGCCCCACAGCCCGTGGGGCTGCGGGCTTTCTGGCGGCCGTCAGCCTCGGCGACACCGGCGCCCACGTGTCGCCGCCACGCCAGCCTGCGAAGCATTTTCCGGTAGGGCCGCGGCTCTGGCGACAGCTCCAACGCCCGAAGAGCCAGGAGGGAAAGCCGTGCCTCGTTGGAAAGCTCTTTGGCAGCCACTCGCGTGGCCCCACAGCCCGTGGGGCTGCGGGCTTTCCGGCGGCCGTCAGACTCGGCGACACCGGCGCCCACGTGGCGCCGCCGCGCCAGCCTGCAAAGCATTTTCCGGTAGGGCCGCGGCTCTGGCGACAGCTCCCACGCCCGAAGAGCCAGGAGGGGAAAGCCGTGCCTCCTTGGAAAGCTCTTTGGCAGCCGCTCGTGTGGCCCCACAGCCCGTGGGGCTGCGGGCTTTCCAGCGGCCGTCAGCCTCGGCGACACCGGCGCCCACGTGGCGCCCCCGCGCCAGCCTGCGTAGCATTTTCCGGTAGGGCCGCAGCTCTGGCGATAGCTCCCACGCTCGAAGAGCCAGGAGGGAAAGCCGTGCCTCCTTGGAAAGCTCTTTGGCAGCCGCTCGCGTGGCCCCCACAGCCCGTGGGGCTGCGGGCTTTCCGGCGGCCGTCAGCCTTGGCGACACCGGCGCCCACGTGGCGCCCCCGCGCCAGCCTGTGAAGCATTTTGCGGTAGGGCCGCGGCTCTGCCGACAGCTCCCACGCCCGAAGAGCCAGGAGGGAAAGCCGTGCCTCCTTGGAAAGCTCTTTGGCAGCCGCTCGCGTGGTCCCACAGCCCGTGGGGCTGCGGGCTTTCCGGCGGCCGTCAGCCTCGGCGACACCGGCGCCAACGTGGCGCCGCCGCGCCAGCCTGTGAAGCATTTTCTGGTAGGGCCGCGGCTCTGGAGACAGCTCCCACGCCCGAAGAGCCAGGAGGGAAAGCCGTGCCTGCTTGGAAAGCTCTTTGGCAGCCGCTCGCGTGGCCCCACAGCCCGTGGGGCTGCGGGCTTTCCGGCGGCCGTCAGCCTCGTCGACACCTGCGACCACGTGGCGCCGGCGCGCCAGCCTGCGAAGCATTTTCTGGTAGGGCAGCAACTCTGGCGACAGCTCCCACGCCCGAAGAGCCAAGAGGGAAACCCGTGCCTCCTTGGAAAGCTCTTTGGCAGCCGCTCGCGTGGCCCCACAGCCCGTGGGGCTGCGGGCTTTCCAGCGGCCATCAGCCTCGGCGACACCGGCGCCCACGTGGTGCGGCCACGCCAGCCTGCGAAGCATTTTCCGGTAGGGCCGCAGCTCTGGCGACAGCTCCCACGCCCGAAGAGCCAGGAGGGAAAGCCGTGCCTCTTTGGAAAGCTCTTTGGCAGCCGCTCGCGTGGCCCCACAGCCCGTGGGGCTCGGGCTTTCCGGCGGCCGACAGCCTCGGCGACAGCGGCGCCGACGTGGCGCCGCCGCGCCAGCATGCGAAGCATTTTCCGGGTAGGGCCGCAGCTCTGGCGACAGCTCCCACGCCCGAAGAGCCAGGAGGGAAAGCCGTGCCTCGTTGGAAAGCTCTTTGGCAGCCGCTCGCGTGGCCCCACAGCAAGTGGGGGCTGCGGGCTTTCCAGCGGCCGTCAGCCTCGGCGACACCGGCGCCCACGTGGCGCCGCCACGCCAGCCTGCGAAGCATTTTCCGGTAGGGCCGCGGCTCTGGCGACAGCTCCCACGCCCGAAGAGCCAGGAGGAAAGCCGTGCCTCCTTGGAAAGCTCTTTGGCAGCCGCTCGCGTGGCCCCACAGCCCATGCTGCTGCGGGCTTTCCAGCGGCCGTCAGCCTCCGCGACACCTGCGACCACGTGGCGCCGCCGCGCCAGCCTGCGAAGCATTTTCCGGTAGGGCCGCGGCTCTGGCGACAGCTCCAACGCCCGAAGAGCCAGGAGGGAAAGCCGTGCCTCGTTGGAAAGCTCTTTGGCAGCCGCTCGCATGGCCCCACAGCCCGTGGGGCTGCGGGCTTTCCGGCGGCCGTCAGACTCGGCCACCGGCGCCCACGTGGCGCCGCCACGCCAGCCTGCGAAGCATTTTCCCGGTAGGGCCAGCGGCTCTGGCGACAGCTCCCACGCCCGAAGAGCCAGGAGGGAAAGCCGTGCTCCTTGGAAAGCTCTTTGGCAGCCGCTCGTGTGGCCCCACAGCAAGTGGGGCTGCGGGCTTTCCAGCGGCCGTCAGCCTCGGCGACACCGGCGCCCACGTGGCGCCGCCACGCCAGCCTGCGAAGCATTTTCCGGTAGGGCCGCGGCTCTGGCGACAGCTCCCACGCCCGAAGAGCCAGGAGGGAAAGCCGTGCCTCGTTGGAAAGCTCCTTTGGCCATCCGCTCGCATGGCCCCACAGCCCGTGGGGCTGCGGGCTTTCCAGCGGCCGTCAGCCTCGGCGACACCGGCGCCCACGTGGCGCCGCCATGCCAGCCTGCGAAGCATTTTCCGGTAGGGCCGCGGCTCTGGCGACAGCTCCCACGCCCGAAGAGCCAGGAGGGAAAGCCGTGCCTCCTTGGAAAGCTCTTTGGCAGCCACTCGCGTGGCCCCACAGCCCATGCTGCTGCGGGCTTTCCAGCGGCCGTCAGCCTCCGCGACTCCTGCGACCACGTGGCGCCGCCACGCCAGCCTGCGAAGCATTTTCCGGTAGGGACGCGGCTCTGGCGACAGCTCCCACGCCCGAAGAGCCAGGAGGGAAAGCCGTGCCTCCTTGGAAAGCTCTTTGGCAGCCGCTCGCGTGGCCTCACAGCCTGTGGGGCTGCGGGCTTTCCAGCGGCCGTCAGCCTCCGCGACACCTGCGACCACGTGGCGCCGCCACGCCAGCCTGCGAAGCATTTTCCGGTAGGGCCGCGGCTCTGGCGACAGCTCCAACGCCCGAAGAGCCAGGAGGGAAAGCCGTGCCTCGTTGGAAAGCTCTTTGGCAGCCGCTCGCATGGCCCCACAGCCCGTGGGGCTGCGGGCTTTCCGGCGGCCGTCAGACTCGGCGACACCGGCGCCCACGTGGCGCCGCCACGCCAGCCTGCGAAGCATTTTCCGGTAGGGCCGCGGCTCTGGCGACAGCTCCCACGCCCGAAGAGCCAGGAGGGAAAGCCGTGCCTCCTTGGAAGGCTCTTTGGCAGCCGCTCGTGTGGCCCCACAGCAAGTGGGGCTGCGGGCTTTCCAGCGGCCGTCAGCCTCGGCGACACCGGCGCCCACGTGTCGCCGCCACGCCAGCCTGCGAAGCATTTTCCGGTAGGGCCGCGGCTCTGGCGACAGCTCCCACGCCCGAAGAGCCAGGAGGGAAAGCCGTGCCTCGTTGGAAAGCTCTTTGGCATCCGCTCGCATGGCCCCACAGCCCGTGGGGCTGCGGGCTTTCCAGCGGCCGTCAGCCTCGGCGACACCGGCGCCCACGTGGCGCCGCCACGCCAGCCTGCGAAGCATTTTCCGGTAGGGCCGCGGCTCTGGCGACAGCTCCCACGCCCGAAGAGCCAGGAGGGAAAGCCGTGCCTCCTTGGAAAGCTCTTTGGCAGCCGCTCGCGTGGCTACACAGCCCGTGGGGCTGCGGGCTTTCCGGCGGCCGTCAGCCTCGGCGACACCGGCGCCCACGTGGTGCGGCCACGCCAGCCTGCGAAGCATTTTCCGGTAGGGCCGCAGCTCTGGCGACAGCTCCCACGCTCGAAGAGCCAGGAGGGAAATCCGTGCCTCTTTGGAAAGCTCTTTGGCAGCCGCTCGCGTGGCCCCACAGCCCGTGGGGCTCGGGCTTTCCAGCGGCCGACAGCCTCGGCGACACCGGCGCCGACGTGGCGCCGCCGCGCCAGCATGCGAAGCATTTTCCGGTAGGGCCGCGGCTCTGGCGACAGCTCCCACGCCCGAAGAGCCAGGAGGGAAAGCCGTGCCTCCTTGGAAAGCTCTTTGGCAGCCGCTCGCGTGGCCCCACAGCAAGTGGGGCTGCGGGCTTTCCAGCGGCCGTCAGCCTCGGCGACACCGGCGCCCACGTGGCGCCGCCACGCCAGCCTGCGAAGCATTTTCCGGTAGGGCCGCGGCTCTGGCGACAGCTCCCACGCCCGAAGAGCCAGGAGGGAAAGCCGTGCCTCCTTGGAAAGCTCTTTGGCAGCCGCTCGCGTGGCCCCACAGCCCATGCTGCTGCGGGCTTTCCAGCGGCCGTCAGCCTCCGCGACACCTGCGACCACGTGGCGCCGCCACGCCAGCCTGCGAAGCATTTTCCGGTAGGGCCGCGGCTCTGGCGACAGCTCCAACGCCCGAAGAGCCAGGAGGGAAAGCCGTGCCTCCTTGGAAAGCTCTTTGGCAGCCGCTCGTGTGGCCCCACAGCCCGTGGGGCTGCGGGCTTTCCAGCGGCTGTCAGCCTCGGCGACACCGGCGCCCACGTGGCGCCCCCGCGCCAGCCTGCGAAGCATTTTCCGGTAGGGCCGCAGCTCTGGCGACAGCTCCCACGCCCGAAGAGCCAGGAGGGAAAGCCGTGCCTCGTTGGAAAGCTCTTTGGCAGCCGCTCGCGTGGCCCCACAGCCCATGGGGCTGCGGGCTTTCCGGCGGCCGACAGCCTCGGCGACACCGGCGCCCACGTGGCGCCGCCGCGCCAGCCTGCGAAGCATTTTCCGGTAGGGCCGCAGCTCTGGCGACAGCTCCCACGCCCGAAGAGCCAGGAGGGAAAGCCGTGCCTCGTTGCAAAGCTCTTTGGCAGCCGCTCGCGTGGCCCCACAGCCCGTGGGGCTGCGGGCTTTCCAGCGGCCGTCACCCTCGGCGACACCAGCGCCCACGTGGCGCGGCCACGCCAGCCTGCGAAGCATTTTCCGGTAGGGCCGCGGCTCTGGCGACAGCTCCCACACCCGAAGAGCCAGGAGGGAAAGCCGTGCCTCCTTGGAAAGCTCTTTGGCAGCCATTCGCGTGGCCCCACAGCCCGTGGGGCTGCGGGCTTTCCGGCGGCCGTCAGCCTCGGCGACATCGGCGCCCACGTGGCGCCGCTGCGCCAGCCTGCAAAGCATTTTCTGGTAGGGCAGCGACTCTGGCGACAGCTCCCACGCCCAAAGAGCCAAGAGGGAAAGCCGTGCCTCCTTGGAAAGCTCTTTGGCAGCCGCTCGCGTGGCCCCACAGCCCGTGGGGCTGCGGGCTTTCCGGCGGCCGACAGCCTCGGCGACACCGGCGCCGACGTGGCGCTGCCGCGCCAGCATGCGAAGCATTTTCCGGTAGCGCTGCAGCTCTGGCGACAGCTCCCACGCCCGAAGAGCCAGGAGGGAAAGCCGTGCCTCGTTGGAAAGCTCTTTGGCAGCCGCTCGCGTGGCCCCACAGCAAGTGGGGCTGCGGGCTTTCCGGCGGCCGTCAGCCTCGTCGACACCTGCGACCACGTGGCGCCGCCGCGCCAGCCTGCGAAGCATTTTCCGGTAGGGCCGCGGCTCTGGCGACAGCTCCCACGCTCGAAGAGCCAGGAGGGAAATCCGTGCCTCTTTGGAAAGCTCTTTGGCAGCCGCTCGCGTGGCCCCACAGCCCGTGGGGCTCGGGCTTTCCGGCGGCCGACAGCCTCGGCGACACCGGCGCCCACGTGGCGCCGCCGCGCCAGCATGCGAAGCATTTTCCGGTAGGGCCGCAGCTCTGGCGACAGCTCCCACGCCCGAAGAGCCAGGAGGGAAAGCCGTGCCTCCTTGGAAAGCTCTTTGGCAGCCGCTCGCGTGGCCCCACAGCAAGTGGGGCTGCGGGCTTTCCGGCGGCCGTCAGCCTCGTCGACACCTGCGACCACGTGGCGCCGCCGCGCCAGCCTGCGAAGCATTTTCCGGTAGGGCCGCGGCTCTGGCGACAGCTCCCACGCCCGAAGAGCCAGGAGGGAAAGCCGTGCCTCGTTGGAAAGCTCTTTGGCAGCCGCTCGCGTGGCCCCACAGCCCGTGGGGCTCGGGCTTTCCGGCGGCCGACAGCCTCGGCGACACCGGCGCCGACGTGGCGCCGCCGCGCCAGCATGCGAAGCATTTTCCGGTAGGGCCGCAGCTCTGGCGACAGCTCCCACGCCCGAAGAGCCAGGAGGGAAAGCCGTGCCTCCTTGGAAAGCTCTTTGGCAGCCGCTCGCGTGGCCCCACAGCAAGTGGGGCTGCGGGCTTTCCAGCGGCCGTCAGCCTCGGCGACACCGGCGCCCACGTGGCGCCGCCACGCCAGCCTGCGAAGCATTTTCCGGTAGGGCCGCGGCTCTGGCGACAGCTCCCACGCCCGAAGAGCCAGGAGGGAAAGCCGTGCCTCCTTGGAAAGCTCTTTGGCAGCCGCTCGCGTGGCCCCACAGCCCATGCTGCTGCGGGCTTTCCAGCGGCCGTCAGCCTCCGCGACACCTGCGACCACGTGGCGCCGCCACGCCAGCCTGCGAAGCATTTTCCGGTAGGGCCGCGGCTCTGGCGACAGCTCCAACGCCCGAAGAGCCAGGAGGGAAAGCCGTGCCTCCTTGGAAAGCTCTTTGGCAGCCGCTCGTGTGGCCCCACAGCCCGTGGGGCTGCGGGCTTTCCAGCGGCTGTCAGCCTCGGCGACACCGGCGCCCACGTGGCGCCCCCGCGCCAGCCTGCGAAGCATTTTCCGGTAGGGCCGCAGCTCTGGCGACAGCTCCCACGCCCGAAGAGCCAGGAGGGAAAGCCGTGCCTCGTTGGAAAGCTCTTTGGCAGCCGCTCGCGTGGCCCCACAGCCCATGGGGCTGCGGGCTTTCCGGCGGCCGACAGCCTCGGCGACACCGGCGCCCACGTGGCGCCGCCGCGCCAGCCTGCGAAGCATTTTCCGGTAGGGCCGCAGCTCTGGCGACAGCTCCCACGCCCGAAGAGCCAGGAGGGAAAGCCGTGCCTCGTTGCAAAGCTCTTTGGCAGCCGCTCGCGTGGCCCCACAGCCCGTGGGGCTGCGGGCTTTCCAGCGGCCGTCACCCTCGGCGACACCAGCGCCCACGTGGCGCGGCCACGCCAGCCTGCGAAGCATTTTCCGGTAGGGCCGCGGCTCTGGCGACAGCTCCCACACCCGAAGAGCCAGGAGGGAAAGCCGTGCCTCCTTGGAAAGCTCTTTGGCAGCCATTCGCGTGGCCCCACAGCCCGTGGGGCTGCGGGCTTTCCGGCGGCCGTCAGCCTCGGCGACATCGGCGCCCACGTGGCGCCGCTGCGCCAGCCTGCAAAGCATTTTCTGGTAGGGCAGCGACTCTGGCGACAGCTCCCACGCCCAAAGAGCCAAGAGGGAAAGCCGTGCCTCCTTGGAAAGCTCTTTGGCAGCCGCTCGCGTGGCCCCACAGCCCGTGGGGCTGCGGGCTTTCCGGCGGCCGACAGCCTCGGCGACACCGGCGCCGACGTGGCGCTGCCGCGCCAGCATGCGAAGCATTTTCCGGTAGCGCTGCAGCTCTGGCGACAGCTCCCACGCCCGAAGAGCCAGGAGGGAAAGCCGTGCCTCGTTGGAAAGCTCTTTGGCAGCCGCTCGCGTGGCCCCACAGCAAGTGGGGCTGCGGGCTTTCCGGCGGCCGTCAGCCTCGTCGACACCTGCGACCACGTGGCGCCACCGCGCCAGCCTGCGAAGCATTTTCCGGTAGGGCCGCGGCTCTGGCGACAGCTCCCACGCCCGAAGAGCCAGGAGGGAAAGCCGTGCCTCGTTGGAAAGCTCTTTGGCAGCCGCTCGCGTGGCCCCACAGCAAGTGGGGCTGCGGGCTTTCCAGCGGCCGTCAGCCTCGGCGACACCGGCGCCCACGTGGCGCCGCCACGCCAGCCTGCGAAGCATTTTCCGGTAGGGCCGCGGCTCTGGCGACAGCTCCCACGCCCGAAGAGCCAGGAGGGAAAGCCGTGCCTCGTTGGAAAGCTCTTTGGCAGCCGCTCGCGTGGCCCCACAGCCCTTGGGGCTGCGTGCTTTCCAGCGGCCGTCAGCCTCGGCGACACCGGCGCCCACGTGGCGCCACCACGCCAGCCTGCGAAGCATTTTCCGGTAGGGCCGCGGCTCTGGCGACAGCTCCCACGCCCGAAGAGCCAGGAGGGAAAGCCGTGCCTCGTTGGAAAGCTCTTTGGCAGCCGCTCGCGTGGCCCCACAGCCCATGCTGCTGCGGGCTTTCCAGCGGCCGTCAGCCTCCGCGACACCTGCGACCACGTGGCGCCGCCACGCCAGCCTGCGAAGCATTTTCCGGTAGGGCCGCGGCTCTGGCGACAGCTCCCACGCCCGAAGAGCCAGGAGGGAAAGCCGTGCCTCCTTGGAAAGCTCTTTGGCAGCCGCTCGCGTGGCCCCACAGCCCGTGGGGCTGCGGGCTTTCCGGCGGCCGTCAGACTCGGCGACACCGGCGCCCACGTGGCGCCGCCACGCCAGCCTGCGAAGCATTTTCCGGTAGGGCCGCGGCTCTGGCGACAGCTCCCACGCCCGAAGAGCCAGGAGGGAAAGCCGTGCCTCCTTGGAAAGCTCTTTGGCAGCCGCTCGTGTGGCCCCACAGCCCGTGGGACTGCGGGCTTTCCAGCGGCTGTCAGCCTCGGCGACACCGGCGCCCACGTGGCGCCCCCGCGCCAGCCTGCGAAGCATTTTCCGGTAGGGCCGCAGCTCTGGCGACAGCTCCCACGCCCGAAGAGCCAGGAGGGAAAGCCGTGCCTCCTTGGAAAGCTCTTTGGTAGCCGCTCGCGTGGCCTCACAGCCTGTGGGGCTGCGGGCTTTCCAGCGGCCGTCAGCCTCGGCGACACCGGCGCCCACGTGTCGCCGCCACGCCAGCCTGCGAAGCATTTTCCGGTAGGGCCGCGGCTCTGGCGAAAGCTCCCACGCCCGAAGAGCCAGGAGGGAAAGCCGTGCCTCCTTGGAAAGCTCTTTGGTAGCCGCTCGCGTGGCCTCACAGCCTGTGGGGCTGCGGGCTTTCCAGCGGCCGTCACCCTCGGCGACACCGGCGCCCACGTGTCGCCGCCACGCCAGCCTGCGAAGCATTTTCCGGTAGGGCCGCGGCTCTGGCGACAGCTCCCACGCCCGAAGAGCCAGGAGGGAAAGCCGTGCCTCGTTGGAAAGCTCTTTGGCAGCCGCTCGCGTGGCCCCACAGCCCATGCTGCTGCTGGCTTTCCAGCGGCCGTCAGCCTCCGCGACACCTGCGGCCACGTGGCGCCGCCACGCCAGCCTGCGAAGCATTTTCCGGTAGGGCCGCGGCTCTGGCGACAGCTCCCACGCCCGAAGAGCCAGGAGGGAAAGCCGTGCCTCCTTGGAAAGCTCTTTGGCAGCCGCTCGCGTGGCCTCACAGCCTGTGGGGCTGCGGGCTTTCCAGCGGCCGTCACCCTCAGCGACACCGGCACTCACGTGGCGCCGCCACGCCAGCCTGCGAAGCATTTTCCGGTAGGGCCGCAGCTCTGGCGACAGCTCCCACGCCCGAAGAGCCAGGAGGGAAAGCCGTGCCTCCTTGGAAAGCTCTTTGGCAGCCGCTCGCGTGGCCCCACAGCCCGTGGGGCTGCGGGCTTTCCGGCGGCCGACAGCCTCGGCGACACCGGCGCCCACGTGGCGCCGCCGCGCCAGCCTGCGAAGCATTTTCCGGTAGGGCCGCAGCTCTGGCGACAGCTCCCACGCCCGAAGAGCCAGGAGGGAAAGCCGTGCCTCGTTGGAAAGCTCTTTGGCAGCCGCTCGCGTGGCCCCACAGCCCGTGGGGCTGCGGGCTTTCCGGCGGCCGTCAGTCTCGGCTACACCTGCAGCCACGTTGCGCCCCCACGCCAGCCTGCGAAGCATTTTCCGGTAGGGCCGCGGCTCTGGCGACAGCTCCAACGCCCGAAGAGCCAAGAGGGAAAGCCGTGCCTCCTTGGAAAGCTCTTTGGCAGCCGCTCGCGTGGCCCCACAGCCCGTGGGGCTGCGGGCTTTCCGGCGGCCGTCAGCCTCGGCGACACCGGCGCCCACGTGGCGCCGCCACGCCAGCCTGCGAAGAATTTTCCGGTAGGGCCGCGCCTCTGGCGACAGCTCCCACGCCCGAAGAGCCAGGAGGGAAAGCCGTGCCTCCTTGGAAAGCTCTTTGGCAGCCGCTCGTGTGGCCCCACAGCAAGTGGGGCTGCGGGCTTTCCAGCGGCCGTCAGCCTCGGCGACACCGGCGCCCACGTGGCGCCCCCCGCGCCAGCCTGCGTAGCATTTTCCGGTAGGGCCGCAGCTCTGGCGATAGCTCCCACGCCCGAAGAGCCAGGAGGGAAAGCCGTGCCTCGTTGGAAAGCTCTTTGGCAGCCGCTCGCGTGGCCCCACAGCCCGTGGGGCTGCGGGCTTTCCGGCGGCCGTCAGCCTTGGCGAAACCGGCGCCCACGTGGCGCGCCCGCGCTAGCCTGTGAAGCATTTTGCGGTAGGGCCGCGGCTCTGGCGACAGCTCCCACGCCCGAAGAGCCAGGAGGGAAAGCCGTGCCTCCTTGGAAAGCTCTTTGGCAGCCGCTCGCGTGGCCCCACAGCCCGTGGGGCTGCGGGCTTTCCGGCGGCCGTCAGCCTCGGCGACACCGGCGCCCACGTGGCGCCGCCGCGCCAGCCTGCAAAGCATTTTCCGGTAGGGCCGCGGCTCTGGCGACAGCTCCCACACCCGAAGAGCCAGGAGGGAAAGCCGTGCCTCGTTGGAAAGCTCTTTGGCAGCCGCTCGCGTGGCCCCACAGCACGTGGGGCTGCGGGCTTTCCGGCGGCCATCAGCCTCGGTGACACCGGCGCCCACGTTGCACCGACACAGCAGCCTGTGAAGCATTTTCCAGTAGGGCCGCGCCTCTGGCGACAGCTCCCACGCCCGAAGAGCCAGGAGGGAAAGCCGTGCCTCCTTGGAAAGCTCTTTGGCAGCCGCTCGCGTGGCCCCACAGCCCGTGGGGCTGCGGGCTTTCCAGCGGCCGTCAGCCTCGGCGACACCGGCGCCCACGTGGTGCGGCCACGCCAGCCTGCGAAGCATTTTCCGGTAGGGCCGCAGCTCTGGCGACAGCTCCCACGCTCGAAGAGCCAGGAGGGAAATCCGTGCCTCTTTGGAAAGCTCTTTGGCAGCCGCTCGCGTGGCCCCACAGCCCGTGGGGCTCGGGCTTTCCGGCGGCCGACAGCCTCGGCGACACCGGCGCCGACGTGGCGCCGCCGCGCCAGCATGCGAAGCATTTTCCGGTAGGGCCGCAGCTCTGGCGACAGCTCCCACGCCCGAAGAGCCAGGAGGGAAAGCCGTGCCTCGTTGGAAAGCTCTTTGGCAGCCGCTCGCGTGGCCCCACAGGAAGTGGGGCTGCGGGCTTTCCAGCGGCCGTCAGCCTCGGCGACACCGGCGCCCACGTGGCGCCGCCACGCCAGCCTGTGAAGCATTTTCCGGTAGGGCCGCGGCTCTGGCGACAGCTCCCACGCCCGAAGAGCCAGGAGGGAAAGCCGTGCCTCCTTGGAAAGCTCTTTGGCAGCCGCTCGTGTGGCCCCACAGCCCGTGGGGCTGCGGGCTTTCCGGCGGCCGACAGCCTCGGCGACACTGGCGCCCACGTGGCGCCGCCGCGCCAGCCTGCGAAGCATTTTCCGGTAGGGCCGCAGCTCTGGCGACAGCTCCCACGCCCGAAGAGCCAGGAGGGAAAGCCGTGCCTCGTTGCAAAGCTCTTTGGCAGCCGCTCGCGTGGCCCCACAGCCCGTGGGGCTGCGGGCTTTCCGGCGGCCGTCAGCCTCGGCTACACCTGCAGCCACGTTGCGCCCCCACGCCAGCCTGCGAAGCATTTTCCGGTAGGGCCGCGGCTCTGGCGACAGCTCCCACGCCCGAAGAGCCAGGAGGGAAAGCCGTGCCTCGTTGGAAAGCTCTTTGGCAGCCGCTCGCGTGGCCCCACAGCCCGTGGGGCTGCGGGCTTTCCGGCGGCCGACAGCCTCGGCGACACCGGCGCCCACGTGGCGCGGCCACGCCAGCCTGCGAAGCATTTTCCGGTAGGGCCGCAGCTCTGGCGACAGCTCCCACGCCCGAAGAGCCAGGAGGGAAAGCCGTGCCTCGTTGGAAAGCTCTTTGGCAGCCGCTCGCGTGGCCCCACAGCCCGTGGGGCTGCGGGCTTTCCGGCGGCCGACAGCCTCGGCGACACCGGCGCCCACGTGGCGCCGCCGCGCCAGCCTGCGAAGCATTTTCCGGTAGGGCCGCAGCTCTGGCGACAGCTCCCACGCCCGAAGAGCCAGGAGGGAAAGCCGTGCCTCGTTGCAAAGCTCTTTGGCAGCCGCTCGCGTGGCCCCAGAGCCCGTGGGGCTGCGGGCTTTCCGGCGGCCGTCAGCCTCGGCGACACCGGCGCCCACGTGTCGCCGCCACGCCAGCCTGCGAAGCATTTTCCGGTAGGGCCGCGGCTCTGGCGACAGCTCCCACGCCCGAAGAGCCAGGAGGGAAAGCCGTGCCTCCTTGGAAAGCTCTTTGGCAGCCGCTCGTGTGGCCCCACAGCAAGTGGGGCTGCGGGCTTTCCAGCGGCCGTCAGCCTCGGCGACACCGGCGCCCACGTGGCGCCCCCGCACCAGCCTGCGTAGCATTTTCTGGTAGGGCCGCAGCTCTGGCGACAGCTCCCACGCCCGAAGAGCCAGGAGGGAAAGCCGTGCCTCGTTGGAAAGCTCTTTGGCAGCCGCTCGCGTGGCCCCACAGCCCGTGGGGCTCGGGCTTTCTGGCGGCCGACAGCCTCGGTGACACCGGCGCCGACGTGGCGCCGCCGCGCCAGCATGCGAAGCATTTTCCGGTAGGGCCGCGGCTCTGGCGACAGCTCCCACGCCCGAAGAGCCAGGAGGGAAAGCCGTGCCTCCTTGGAAAGCTCTTTGGCAGCCGCTCGCGTGGCCCCACAGCCCATGCTGCTGCGGGCTTTCCAGCGGCCGTCAGCCTCCGCGACACCTGCGACCACGTGGCGCCGCCACGCCAGCCTGCGAAGCATTTTCCGGTAGGGCCGCGGCTCTGGCGACAGCTCCCACGCCCGAAGAGCCAGGAGGGAAAGCCGTGCCTCCTTGGAAAGCTCTTTGGCAGCCGCTCGCGTGGCCCCACAGCCCATGCTGCTGCGGGCTTTCCAGCGGCCGTCAGCCTCCGCGACACCTGCGACCACGTGGCGCCGCCACGCCAGCCTGCGAAGCATTTTCCGGTAGGGCCGCGGCTCTGCCGACAGCTCCAACGCCCGAAGAGCCAGGAGGGAAAGCCGTGCCTCCTTGGAAAGCTCTTTGGCAGCCGCTCGCATGGCCCCACAGCCCGTGGGGCTGCGGGCTTTCCGGCGGCCGTCAGACTCGGCGACACCGGCGCCCACGTGGCGCCGCCACGCCAGCCTGCGAAGCATTTTCCGGTAGGGCCGCGGCTCTGGCGACAGCTCCCACGCCCGAAGAGCCAGGAGGGAAAGCCGTGCCTCCTTGGAAAGCTCTTTGGCAGCCGCTCGTGTGGCCCCACAGCAAGTGGGGCTGCGGGCTTTCCAGCGGCCGTCAGCCTCGGCGACACCGACGCCCACGTGGCGCCGCCACGCCAGCCTGCGAAGCATTTTCCGGTAGGGCCGCGGCTCTGGCGACAGCTCCCACGCCCGAAGAGCCAGGAGGGAAAGCCGTGCCTCGTTGGAAAGCTCTTTGGCATCCGCTCGCATGGCCCCACAGCCCGTGGGGCTGCGGGCTTTCCAGCGGCCGTCAGCCTCGGCGACACCGGCGCCCACGTGGCTCCGCCATGCCAGCCTGCGAAGCATTTTCCGGTAGGGCCGCGGCTCTGGCGACAGCTCCCACGCCCGAAGAGCCAGGAGGGAAAGCCGTGCCTCGTTGGAAAGCTCTTTGGCAGCCACTCGCGTGGCCCCACAGCCCATGCTGCTGCGGGCTTTCCAGCGGCCGTCAGCCTCCGCGACCCCTGCGACCACGTGGCGCCGCCACGCCAGCCTGCGAAGCATTTTCCGGTAGGGCCGCGGCTCTGGCGACAGCTCCCACGCCCGAAGAGCCAGGAGGGAAAGCCGTGCCTCCTTGGAAAGCTCTTTGGCAGCCGCTCGCGTGGCCCCACAGCCCATGCTGCTGCGGGCTTTCCAGCGGCCGTCAGCCTCCGCGACACCTGCGACCACGTGGCGCAGCCACGCCAGCCTGCGAAGCATTTTCCGGTAGGGCCGCGGCTCTGGCGACAGCTCCCACGCCCGAAGAGCCAGGAGGGAAAGCCGTGCCTCCTTGGAAAGCTCTTTGGCAGCCGCTCGCGTGGCCCCACAGCCCATGCTGCTGCGGGCTTTCCAGCGGCCGTCAGCCTCCGCGACACCTGCGACCACGTGGCGCCGCCACGCCAGCCTGCGAAGCATTTTCCGGTAGGGCCGCGGCTCTGGCGACAGCTCCAACGCCCGAAGAGCCAGGAGGGAAAGCCGTGCCTCCTTGGAAAGCTCTTTGGCAGCCGCTCGCATGGCCCCACAGCCCGTGGGGCTGCGGGCTTTCCGGCGGCCGTCAGACTCGGCGACACCGGCGCCCACGTGGCGCCGCCACGCCAGCCTGCGAAGCATTTTCCGGTAGGGCCGCGGCTCTGGCGACAGCTCCCACGCCCGAAGAGCCAGGAGGGAAAGCCGTGCCTCCTTGGAAAGCTCTTTGGCAGCCGCTCGTGTGGCCCCACAGCAAGTGGGGCTGCGGGCTTTCCAGCGGCCGTCAGCCTCGGCGACACCGGCGCCCACGTGGCGCCGCCACGCCAGCCTGCGAAGCATTTTCCGGTAGGGCCGCGGCTCTGGCGACAGCTCCCACGCCCGAAGAGCCAGGAGGGAAAGCCGTGCCTCGTTGGAAAGTTCTTTGGCATCCGCTCGCATGGCCCCACAGCCCGTGGGGCTGCGGGCTTTCCAGCGGCCGTCAGCCTCGGCGACACCGGCGCCCACGTGGCGCCGCCATGCCAGCCTGCGAAGCATTTTCCGGTAGGGCCGCGGCTCTGGCGACAGCTCCCACGCCCGAAGAGCCAGGAGGGAAAGCCGTGCCTCCTTGGAAAGCTCTTTGGCAGCCACTCGCGTGGCCCCACAGCCCATGCTGCTGCGGGCTTTCCAGCGGCCGTCAGCCTCCGCGACCCCTGCGACCACGTGGCGCCGCCACGCCAGCCTGCGAAGCATTTTCCGGTAGGGCCGCGGCTCTGGCGACAGCTCCCACGCCCGAAGAGCCAGGAGGGAAAGCCGTGCCTCCTTGGAAAGCTCTTTGGCAGCCGCTCGCGTGGCCTCACAGCCTGTGGGGCTGCGGGCTTTCCAGCGGCCGTCAGCCTCCGCGACACCTGCGACCACGTGGCGCCGCCACGCCAGCCTGCGAAGCATTTTCCGGTAGGGCCGCGGCTCTGGCGACAGCTCCCACGCCCGAAGAGCCAGGAGGGAAAGCCGTGCCTCGTTGGAAAGCTCTTTGGCAGCCGCTCGCATGGCCCCACAGCCCGTGGGGCTGCGGGCTTTCCGGCGGCCGTCAGACTCGGCGACACAGGCGCCCACGTGGCGCCGCCACGCCAGCCTGCG
Organism: Rissa tridactyla; assembly: GCF_028500815.1. Taxonomy (NCBI): domain Eukaryota; kingdom Metazoa; phylum Chordata; class Aves; order Charadriiformes; family Laridae; genus Rissa; species Rissa tridactyla. Next base: position 82,454 of record NW_026529619.1, read on the forward strand.
AAGCATTTTCCGGTAGGGCCGCGGCTCTGGCGACAGCTCCCACGCCCGAAGAGCCAGGAGGGAAAGCCGTGCCTCCTTGGAAGGCTCTTTGGCAGCCGCTCGTGTGGCCCCACAGCAAGTGGGGCTGCGGGCTTTCCAGCGGCCGTCAGCCTCGGCGACACCGGCGCCCACGTGGCGCCGCCACGCCAGCCTGCGAAGCATTTTCCGGTAGGGCCGCGGCTCTGGCGACAGCTCCCACGCCCGAAGAGCCAGGAGGGAAAGCCGTGCCTCCTTGGAAAGCTCTTTGGCAGCCACTCGCGTGGCCCCACAGCCCATGCTGCTGCGGGCTTTCCAGCGGCCGTCAGCCTCCGCGACCCCTGCGACCACGTGGCGCCGCCACGCCAGCCTGCGAAGCATTTTCCGGTAGGGACGCGGCTCTGGCGACAGCTCCCACGCCCGAAGAGCCAGGA